>NC_068987.1:94606590-94617117 GCF_001194135.2 Octopus bimaculoides
TATGTATGTATGTATATGTATATCTATGTATGTATGTATATGTATATCTATCTATGTATGTATATATATATATATATATATATATATATATATACACACACATCATCATCCTCATTGTCGTTTAATATCCGCTTTCTATGCTGGCATGGGTTGGTCGGTTTGGCTGTGAAATGGCAGACCGGGGCACTGCACCAGGCTCTAATCTGATTTAGCAAGGTTTCTACAGCTGGATGCCCTTTCCTAACACCAACCACTCCAAATGTGTAGTAGGTACTTTTTCTGTGCCACAAGCATGGGAGCCAGCCAGTCAGGCAGTATTGGCATCAGCTATGCTCAAATGGTGCATTTTATGTGCCACTGGCAACAGCCATGCTCAAATGGTGCTTTTTATATGCTAGCAACACGGGTGCCAGTCAGGTGGCATTGGCTTTGGCCATGCTAAAATGGTGATTAAAGAGAAAGATACATGCATAAGGTGGGTAGGGGAATGCTTATCTATGAGTGACAACATCTAGAGAGTAGGTTGGGATGAACCAAATTATCTACCAGCTTCTGTCCCTCCTCTTCAGTTTTCTTGTACTGGGAGTGTATTAAATTTCTTCTTTGAAGCCACTTGCATTTAGATCATTGGAAGTATTGGAAGAGTAGCTTTGTGGAAGATTTATTTGCTGGTGGAGGGGCTAGAGATCCTCCTACTTAGATTCCTCAAACAATTTCTAAAAAAAATATATGTCAGTGGCAGGAACATTTATGTAACTAGGTTTGTCATTAGTTTTCTTCTAAAGTTAATAAGTTTCATTCTGCAAGTCTAGTAACATGTCAAGGAAATTGATTTGCTTAGGTTGGTGTCTATTGTGGTCCCTCATGAGGTGGTCCTGTACTAGTGCCATCTCTATTTTAGCCAGGTTGTTTATGTTTTTTTTTATATATTTATTTGTGTATTTACTGTGGGTTTGTATGTATTTTTTTGTTTTAATTTACTCCTTTGTATTTATATCTTCATATTATTTTAGCTTATACAAAGTCTTTTTACCAAGATCTTGCAATGAAGCTTGAAAAAGTTGTTTTCCTTGAATGATCTAATGCTCAGGGTAGATTGTTTTCTGCTCACCAGCAATGTCTATATTTTCATTTTTGTAATCAATGGTGCCATGCACACTGGACTTGCACAGCTGAAGATGTGCACTGGTCATCAAATTGTTGACACAGAAGCTTAAAGTCCTGTATGTAAGTCTCCACATCTATATCAATCAATCAATCAACGTATATATATATATATGAAATTAAACAAATGCCAAAGGAACATTAAATTATGCAATGAACTTCATTTCTGAAGCTCTGAGGAAACTATAAGGTTAGCACTCAGCTTTGTGTATCCTGCATCTCACAGCAAACACAGCTGTAAACTAATGAAGTTCTTTGCATCACTTTCTGTTCCTTTGTCATTTATCTAATTTCATTTTCTGCTCTGTACTTGAAAAACGCTTTATTCTGAAGCGAATGTATATTGAGTTCTAACACTTGGTTATTAGTATCTATGCTTAAGTTACACATACACACACATTTGTACAAATATGTATTGTGTGTGTGTCTTCGAGCAAGAACAAGATGTAACATCTTAATAAGAAATTCTATGTTGTCATTTCAGAAGGGATTTGGGTTTTTGATAATTCCACAGTTGTTTTAATTGAACATGTGAGCATTTTAAAATGCCTTTCTACTTTGCTCTACATTTGTGACATTTCATCTAAAAAGAAAATGTTATGCAATATATATGAGTTGATTTCTATCACTCTAATTTACAGTGTGAGTTTCATGGTATTTTTCCTTCTATTTCAGATCTGCATTTGTGGTTATCTAGCAGATCATTTTACCAACACAAGATGAGACACTTCCAGACGACGTGAGGTCATCATAACGTATGCCCTGTGCCTAGGTAAGTATCCTGTGGAGATATTTTATATTTTCTCACAGGTGACCACATACTCACAAGATGCAATTGTTCACCATTTTTTGAGTAGGGTAATATAACTTTTTTCCCTTACATTTTGGGAGTGACAATAAAATAAAAACAAAGGGGCCTCACATTTTCAGTAAACATGAAAAAAGGATTTAAATCACAATCCTATCTCTCACTCTGCATTTGTTTGTTTGTGTGAGTGTGTAAAGGAAATTGAAAACCCTACCAATGTTACTTTGTCACACAATCTTCTGGTGGTGGCAGAGTCTAAAACAAGGACAGTCATTGCTTTTATACTCTACTTGTATATACATTGAAAATCTTTGAAAAAATATGAAAAACAATTCGAAATCATTTTTAAAGAGTTTTTGAGATAACTTAAATCCTATGTTAAGATTTGACAGGTTACTGAGTGCTGTCTTTGTTTTAAATGAAAATGTGAAATCAGGAGGTAGTGTTTAAGGGGCTGTTAAGTATATCTGCTTCATTAAAGTTTAACAGAAAATTTAATTGGAAAATGTTGTGAAAAATGGTTTAATAAATAATTTCTTGAAATAAGATTTTTTATGAGGTGCAAGGATTTCTAGGTAAAATGTAAAAAAGATCACTTGATGTTGAAAGTGTATGAGTATAATGAAAGGACAAAAAAGAGAAGAAAAGTACTTTTGAGGAAAAAATAGACAAGATGACAAAAATTAAGGCAAAAAAAGTAACTTTTCATGTATCACACAAATACTTTTCTACCAACACACACATATCTCCACTACCACACACACTTAAAACTTACACATATTCATGTTCACACATTATCCACTACCACACACACACACATTTCATGTTCACACACATATGTACACCTGTGTGTGTTTTCACATGAACACATACAAATGCTCGCAAAAGTCCCTCAGGCACACAAAACACACTTCTACTATCTGGCCTGCTTTTATACTGGGTACAAATCCTCGAGGTAAGACTATAAATACAGTAAAGGATATATGTATTTCATCATCATCATCATCATCTGCCTGCTTGCTTTCCATGCTGGCATGGGTTGGACGGTTTGATTGAAAACTGTTAAGCTAGGGAGCTGTACCAGGTTTCAATCTGATTTGGCATGGTTTCTACAGCTTGATGCCCTTCTTAATGCCAACCACTCGAAGTGTGTGCTTTTCACATGCCACCAGCACGGGTACCAGTTATGAAACAATGGCATCAGCCATGACTACGATAGCCACGAAAACAGCAGAAAGATTGGGCACTACTACCCCTACAAAGCAGGAAAAAAAAACAAAATTGCCTGCAAAAATCCATGGGACTGTTTGTTGACAACTTTTTTTTTTCCCCACGAATTAAAAATACACCACATCCTATGTCTTTCAATAAAATAGTGAATGATGTTTACATTCCTTGTTGACATTATGATGAGATTTTCTCCACTTTTGAAGGCCTGTTCAATAAAAAAAAAAAAAACACTAACTTGCAAAACATATAAGGGCTGGTACCAGGAAAAATATGCTGCTGTAAAATCCTGCCTGAAAATGTCTCCATCGAACTTATGCAAGTATGAAAACATATGAAGACATAGCATGAACTGGCAAATGAATTTCTTTCAATATGAGGCTTCATTTGTTTCACAGATCACTAATGCCCCTTTAGTACATTAAACTAGATATATTGAGGTATAAACAGTTAACACCTCTTGTGCTTTAATTTTAGCACCTTATTTGTTTCTTTTTTTTTTTTTTTCTTTTTTTTTCACTAAAAAAGCCTTTAGTCTTTTCCATTCTTTTACTTTTGCATATGTATACAAAAAACATTGATTGTTTTACTCATAAACTTTTAACATCAAATAATTTTTTTCTTCTGGAAATTCATATTTCCCTCCACAAGACAAAAAAAATTCTTTCTGGAAACTATTCATGAAACCACTTCACACACTTACTGTATTAATTTTCTGTCGAATTAATACAAAGCAGATGTAGTTTATGAACTCACAGCATTTTAAAGCCTTCCTGATACATCTCCACTAATCACACTTTGTATAAAGAAATGTTATCAATATAGTTACTCAAATAATTACTACATGCACACACATCCATAGTACATACACATGATCATCATTCAACATTCATTGTTCCATGCTTCCATGGGTCAGACAATTTGTTGAAACACATTTTCAATAGCAGGAAGCCTTACCTGTTGCTAACCCTCACCGTTTTCTAAGCAAGTTAATGTTTACCCTCTCTGTGGTACATATAGCTCCTTCCTCTTAATATTTTACAATTTGATTTGGTTGCTATTTCTAGCATGCTAAGCAACCACATAAATGCGGTTTATTTGCTTGTTTTAGTTGACCCATATGCCAGTCAAACATAGATAGGCAGCAATTCATCAAATGATCTTACTTGAGATGGACCAGTGTTGTGCCAATTTGTTCTCCTCCTCCGTTTCATAGAATGAAACCAGGAAGCAGTGACAGGAAGGACATTTATAGGTGACTAGAACAGCATGAATGTTAAAACTGAAATGGATGATGATGATGATGATGATGATGATGATGGCAGCAACAGCCATGATTATATTTAATATGTTGTTAGTTATAATCATAATAATGATGATAATGTTGATAACAATAATGGTTGCAATAATGGTATTTTAATGGCGTTGATGACGGTAGTGATAGCCATGAAGATGATGGCTTTGTATTATGGCATCATGATGAATGATGGTTAGGTTTTCAGAAAAAGCAGAAGAGAGAGAAGAAAGGCAAATGAAAAATCCTGACAGAAATTTGAAGAGGTGGATTTATATTGATAGACAGTTGCAAAGACCCAACAGGAGAGCAAGGCAGCTAGCTTTAGTTGAGATGTTTTATATGTTCATCTACATCTTGGAGCTTCTTCATGCATGTGTGTGTGTTGTGTGGTGTCGGGGCAGCTTTTGTAATGTCATCCTTTTTAGATGTTAGCTTTGCTACTCTTCATCCTTCATTGCTCTCTCCAATGTGTCAGCTGATCTGCTTGCTGTCAATGAATGTAGGCAATTTCAAAGACTTAGCAGGATAATAGTAGATGCATTTTGATCTCTTTAGAACAGGGAAGCTGTAACTGATGGTCACAGCAAGGTTTTTATACACACACACACACACACACACATGCACGCACGCACTCACACTCTTTCTCTCTCTCTCTCTCTCTCTCTCTCTCTCTCTCTCTCTCTCCCCCCTCCCTTAATTATTTTATTGACAGTGACTTAGCAGTTGTTTTAATGAGTGTAAACTTTTTCAAATTCTCAGAACAAATACTAGACTTGGAGAAACTTTAAAGTCACTGTTGATAAAAATTATTAAGAACTCAGACACTTCATTTGTATTTTAGTTCTTTATTGTGCTATGTGGTATTTCAGTGCTTATAAAAACACTTTTCTTTAACTGTGTGTGTGTATGTATACTCACACACACACACACACACACACACACACACACACACACACACACTCATATACACACACACACACCACATTCATGTTATTGGTTCACTAATCCATGCATAAATGTTTAGTTTTAACACTGCACAGGATGTAGATTCTTTTTTATTCATTTACTAGTTTCATTCATTTCTCACTCACTAAGCTGGAGGCAGAGTCATCATGCATTGCAGTTAAGCATCATTGACATCTAACACCTGATTAGTCTGCTATTTTCTCCCTCTCTCTCTCTCTTCATCAAATGACTAATTAAACATTCATTCCATGAAGGAATGCATCTCAACACATTCATTTGTGCTGCTATACTCACTCATACACGTACATGACAAGCAATGCTGGCACCTAGGTGACTACATACAACTTTACAATTTGTTAATGATAACTGCAGTCAGTAGATGTTGATTAAGCAGACAATGACAACAATTTTCAGATCACAGCTTGTAGATTTTCACTAGATAGACACCAGTGTGTACATTTCAGTGCAATAGATGACACTAAGTTAGATGTTGATAGGATGAATAAATAGAAAGGAGTTGATTTGAGAGACCTTATAGTATAACTGTCTGTTTCATGGAGCACAATTTCTAAATCTTAACATGCGAGACAAAAGTTTGTTGATAACATTGAGGTACTTGACCTGCAGAATTTCTGCCCGGTATCTCCATAGCAACTTCATGAACTTGAAAGACATATTGAATGATGTAGTTTTGAGATAATCTCTGTCAGTGAAGATGGGATGGCCATGGAGAGACTACCTTTGATCCATTGGTTCTAGTGGAACTGGGCTGGTTTTAAGAACAGCAAGAATAAATGTGGTGATGTTGACTTATCTAACCAAATTAACTTGTTGTTCATTTGATAGGCAACAATTCAACCACTCAAACGTGGGTATGATATACCTAGACTTTACCAAGGCCATTGATCATGGAATGATATGTCACAATCTACTTAACCTTGGTATTGCTGGAAAACTAAGAGAGTAGCCGCATGACTTTTTCAAAGCCAGAAAGTTGTAGCCAATGGTGCTGTCTCTGAGAAGACATCAATTTCCAGCAGAATCCCTCAGGGAACTTTACTGGGACCATTATTGTTTGTGGTGGCTCTCTCAGATATGCCTGCAGTTATATAGTCAGCACCCTCACCAACCATGCTGGTGATACAAAAGTGTCACAGGTGGTCAATTATGAGTTACAAATGTTTCTGTTCCATCTCCATTTGCAATGCCAGTTTGCATAAAAATTCTAAATAAAATTTCATGTAATACTCGTGGTTTTAGACATTGGAGAGGCACTTCATAAGACTTGCATCAAAGATGTGCTATTAGCACACCTTTGTTGCAAACAAACTGACTTAGATCTTTATTATTTTCACTGTTAAACGTGTTCATTCATTTCCTTTCAAAGTGATGTGACTTGGTGATGAGTTTTGGAAAATTTCCTGCCCAGGCTAACTAATTGCATAAGTAAAACAGAAATTAAATATTAATATGAAAGTAGATATTACATTATTTGTGGTAGACCAATATATGCCAAATAGCATCATCTGTTATTTCAGTGTGGTTTTTGTGTCTTTTCTTTCAAGTTTTTTTTAGTGTGACAATAGTCTTTTTGTTAGCATCAACTACCAATACATTTATTTATTGTTATTGAATATGATAGAGGCAATGCTTTTTGCTGTAGTATTTATAGTAACAAACAACTATTAGTTACTTGTTAATTTGCAACAGTGTAATTGGGAATCTATCAACAGGTAATTATGTAATGTATGCAATTTCCAGAATTAGCAAAACAGGTCTTGGTGGCTGCTTATATTTGGCTGTGTGCCCTTAGTGAGTCATACTTTAAGCTCATCATGTAGTATTATATATGCACACTCTTATGTACGTGAGTCAGTGTATGTGTGTGTGTATGTTTAATGTTACATAGATTTCAGAAAGGCCATTATGCTTGCTGGTCAAATATCCAATTTAGAAGTGTAATTTCATTGTCATTAAGCCAACTACGAACCATTTTTACCACTCTTGTTTCAAAGGCATTTACTTGTCTTATGTTGTTGATGCTTTAAAAGTTTCACAAGTCACATTTCCCTTTCTACTAAAATATTAAATACAAATTATTTAGATCAAGATTTATTGGGAAATATTTTTAACTCCCCATATTGTACATCATTTAGGGATTTTATTGTCTATTAAAGTAGTTCATTTAATTCTATGCATTGAATTCAACTATTTATTAGGCATAGGTGCTACATTATATAGTGATGCTTCCTGAGATGCAGTAGTATGCTAAGATTAGTTTGTTCTTTGTTTAATAATGCTTTCACACCAGCCCTGAATATTGTAGGTTTTTGAGGGGAAAGAGGCAATTACATGGAGATATCAGAATATTTTTGACTAAAATAATTTTGGAGTTATAACTGCTTGAGACGTCTTGTAGTATCACAGAAACAACAAAGTTTGGTAGGGATTTTGTAATTAGTGAATAAGGAAATTATATTAATAACATGAGTTGCTTTTTTCCTTCCCTGTTTCTCATATTTGCAAGGCTGGGAATAGTTTATTTGATGAAACAGTTCTTCTCACAGATGATTAAACATCATGATTCATCACCAGAAACCTTATTCCTACCTACCATGAACAAGGCACGTAACTCTGTTGGCTTCCATTTACCCAATAAAAATTACCTTCATTCCTATTTTATGTTCATTGGTTGGTAGTAGACACATCAACTGGTCTAATAGGCAGTTGCAGCATTAAAGCACCACCCTATGTAAACAGTCATAGAAACACACACACTCATGCATACACATATACACATACATACACACACACACACATGCATCCACAAACATCTACACAAACACATATATGTACTTATTTACTTTTTTATCATCAATATAACTGAAGGGTTTTGGTTATTTTTCATCTTGGAATCACAGTCTGATATTGGTGGTGTTGGTAATAATGATGATAATGATGTTGCTAGTCATTATATAGGCCAGTAATGAGGGTAGACTCTAGTAACAACAATGATACTGAGGATGATGATGCTGATGATGACTATAGTGAGAATGATATTGATGAAATTAATTTTTTTAAAGTATCTGTTGATAAACTGAAATGCTTCCCCAGACACTAAAGTCCAATATTAAAAACCACAACAAACTGGAACAACAGTCAGCATTCTGCCACTCTTGCCATCCTCTTCAATACTGACAGCAACTCACAAGACAATTTAACCATCAACAAAAAAACAAAAAAAACAAAAAAAAAACACAAAATGATCATTGTCGTTTTTGTAAGGAAAGAGCCTCTACTTAGTCGTTTCATCTCCTAAAAATAGCAGTCAAAATCTCCCGCAAACCACAATTTAACATGTTATATAGGAAAGGGTAAATGAGATAATGTAAACCTACTTTCTCTCGAAAGAGGTTGGCCATTGTTGGATCAGAGGTCAGCTCAACCAAATTCACCTGTTGCAAAACAACAGCATCCACATCACAATTGTTTCCATAAACCCTAACCAGCAGTCAAAATAGATGGTAACTCAAAAGCCTTCCTCTTCTCTCTAACAATCTACAATCACATTTAAGACCATCCTCAACCACAAAAGAGTTTCTGTGTGACCAGGCAACTTGCAAGAAATAGCAGCTAGGGCTTCCATATCCTGCACCTTACGAATTAAAAAAGAGGAAGGAAAGTTGAAAAATGTAGTCTAAGATACACAAAAAGACATGATGGTCATGTTTGGAATGGTTTTGTTGTTTCTGGGTCGTCTTGGGGTATGAACACCTCAATTTCTACCACCATTTCAATCATTATTTCTAATATCATAACAACTATCAATAACTGCTCTTTGAAATTACCATGACGACTACCACCACTACCACTATGAATACTATGACAACCATTGCCACCACCACCACCATCGTCATAAACACCACCACTACCACAAGTAACAACAGCAACAATACATCCACAATTGCACCTCAATTACCAAACAATAAAGCAATGATACCACCAGCAACAACCGCATCGCAAACCACCACCAGCACCACCACCACCACCAGATTCTAACAATACCCATTATCAGCATCGCTACCATTATCAGCAATCAATTCCAAACAACAACAACAGCATCATCACTACTACACTGAAACTATTGCAAACAGTAACTCCACAACCCTAACCCTGTTACTATGTATCCCATCTGACAAGATGGAGAGATAAACAGTCTTTCTCACTCCATTTATTTCTATTACCAGCTGTCAAACATGATTAAATGTGACTTTTCGCTTATCCTACAGAAAAATTCTAAAGCTGTACATAATGTGTGTATACCCATGTACAAACATACACACACTTGCACACACACACACACACACACACACACACACACCTATTCATTATTCAGTTTATATTCATGTGCAATTATATATTCTGCACTTAACTGCAAATTGTGCTACAGACAGTGAGCTTTGTCAAAAATTTTGTGTCAACAAATTGTTTACTAACTTTGCTATCTCAAAGAAGCTTCGTATCCAAAAAAGTCCTGTACTTGATAAAAAGGTAAGGGTTTGCAACAAGAAGGGCATCCAGCTGCAAAACAATGCATACTTGTTTAACCCATACTAGCATGGAAAAACTTATATAGAGCAGTTGCCATTCTTTCCATACCTGCCATCGCTGATAAGCACAGTTAGATAAATGTCCAGTTGTCTAATATCTGGTGCAAAACTGATTGGTAAACCTGGCTATAATGGATCTATCATACTTGATTTATATCCATCCATCCAGTTTGGCAGAAAACTGATAAGACAATACAGGTAGTCATGCATGATTTTAATCCTTTCATCAGTTGGAAATCATAACGATTTCAGTACTTGAAGCAATGGCTGTGAAGTTGGAGACCAGTTTGCATCAGCAAATAAAATGAAGAGAGCATATTCAAGGTTTAATGACTATAACCATAACAGTAATACCAGTAAGACAAGGAGTGAAAACTGGGAAGGTACAAGATAGAAAGAGTAGGGAAGATTGTGTGTGTGTGTGTGTGTATATATATATATATATATATATATAT
>NC_068987.1:94618376-94619473 GCF_001194135.2 Octopus bimaculoides
TATATATATATATATATATATATATATATATATATATATATATTGAAAGAGAGAGAGAGAGAGGTGGTCAAACTATTTGAGGATAAGTTTTAAGATTGAAAAAATACAAAACAAAATGGAGATAAAAACAGATTTGTTTTTTGACTTAGGAAATTACGTGAGGTATACATAAAAATTAGGGGTGCTTTGAATAGCCTTAAATCACAAGAGTGACGATAGGAAGGTACATTTTACTGATGGGTGCTGGATGAAGAGAGATTTAGAATAGACGGGGAAGAATGTAGTTGGGGAGGAAAAAAGTAGAAGTAACCCTGTGGGGTGATGGTAAGAGAAGAAGATAGTAACAGAAAAGGAAGGATGGAAGATGATAATAGGAGAGAATGTGTGTGTGTGTGTGTGTGTGTGTGTGTGTGCGTGTGTTAGAGAGAGATAGAGAGAATACAGGGTGACTGAGTGACAGAGAATGAAGTATTGGGTAGGCAATAAGATGTAAGACAGATAGATGGACAGATAAAGAGAAGAAAGATAGAATTTGTGGTTTCAGATAAGAAAACATTAAACTTGAAAAAGATGGCCTCCTGACGACAAAGTAAACTTCATGTAATCAAGATACCCTTGGCCTGAAGAGTAGCCTGTGGTATACACCTCACTTGTCTATTTATTACTCCTGAAGTTCCACTCACTATGAAACATATGTAGCCTAGATTTTATCTACTCCATTCCTTAACTCTTGGAGATATATATAGTCAGAGACTAACGTGAACAGTCATGAATTTAAACTGGTGGTCCACACTGACGAAGCTCAAGGTTGAATAACCAAAAGCAGAAACCTGGTTTGTGGATATCCGTAATTGCATAATATTTTTATTTGTGTTGTTAAATGTTTTAATTCGGTCTGTTTTCCTCGCATACTGTCTTTCTCTGTTATATTGGTGCGCTACGGTGGATTATTTAAGATTTGGCTCTTATTTCTAGCAGGTAGATGCTCATTAAGCATCATTACGATATTTCATAGCTCCTTAAAGCTATCATAACTGTGTTCCACCAATGCTACTACTGGTGATATCATCAAATTTTGAATTTATCTACAGATGATA
>NC_068987.1:94619616-94621645 GCF_001194135.2 Octopus bimaculoides
ATATATATATATATATATATATATATATATATAAGGTGTAGGTACAGGAGGTGGTCTTACTCTGCATAAGGAATCTACTCCTTATGCAGAGCTTGACCACCTCCTGTAGCCAGTAGCAGTAGAAGCTCCCTCAGCTTTTCCAAACCTATTCTTTATCCTGGCTATTATATCATGGAGTATCACCTCTCCTGCTAATTACATTTATACAAAATATGGAGTTGAAACCTATTCCCTTTCTGCATTTTGAACAAGGCTATTTTCCTGCTCATACGAGGGTCCTGACTCCTTTCCTATTTGCTAAAAACCTATATCTTTGTTAAGCTTACATTGAGGGTTTTGATCCTAAGTTTAGTTTCCATGCCTTTCTGATTCAGCTTTGAGAAGGAGATTTCCAGAAATTTTGTTGATCATACATTTAAGTTTTTTTCTTGTGCAAAAGAAGTAGTGAAAAGAACAGCATGAGCCGTGAGCTTGTCTTTTAGCTGTGTTGAAGTTATTAAAATAGAAATATTTTCTTCAATTTTCTCAATGTTATAACTGTTATTATTAATATTTCAAGATTACTCTGGTCATTATTGTCCTATTCGCAACTACCATCATCATCATTTTCATAAATATTGTCATCATATTCATAATGATTACCATCGTTGTTATTGTCAGTCTCATCATCCCCATCATCTTCCTCTTTCTTATCCTTTTCATCAGTGTCCTAATTGTAATTATTTGATGATGCTCTTATCACTAGAATTGGTTTCACATGTTTCTTGGTAATCACTTCTGCTTGATGTGGTGTAAATGTCGAGAAATGTACTTTCTCTATATTCAGCTGTTCTCTTATTCTTTCCAGAAGTACCAGACGATGATGGTAATCATTATATACTCTTTACTCTTTACTCTTTTACTTGTTTCAGTCATTTGACTACAGCCATGCTGGAGCACCGCCTTTAGTCGAGCAAATCGACCCCAGGACTTATTCTTTGAAAGCCTAGTACTTATTCTATCGGTTTCTTTTGCCGAACCGCTAAGTTACGGGGACATAAACACACCACCATCGATTGTCAAGCAATGTTGGGGGGACAAACACAGACACACAAACACATACACATACATATATATATATATATATATACGACAGGCTTCTTTCAGTCTCCGTCGACCAAATCCACTCACAAGACATTGGTCGGCCCGAGGCTATAGTAGAAGACACTTGCCCAAGGTGCCACGCAGTGGGAGTGAACCCGGAACCATGTGGTTGGTAAGCAAGCTACTTACCACACAGCCACTCCTGCGCCAAACTGTAATTATCACTACCATCGTCATGATACTCTTGGCCTGATACCCTTAGTGTAATTATCTCTACCATCGTCATAGTTGTCATCATCATTATTTACTTCCTGTCTGCTTTTTACATTACATGTAGCTTAGGTTAGACTCTACAATCAATAGTTCTTCTCCTTTTCTTCCTTCCCGGCTGTGAATACCCCAGGACATGTATGTAAAACATGTTAAATATATCAAAGTCATTATCGTTTTCATCCTGATTAACATCATCATCCGGTCTGTTTCTTCTTTATGTAAAATCCAAGAAAGTGATGATGTTCTTTGCATAGAGCCTTATTAGTCAACTGCAGCCTGAGAAGTGGTAGACTGAGTAATTTTAGCATTATTTGTGATTCTGGGTATCAGCTCTAATTGAAGCAAAAAGCGAACATTTTAATCATTGTTTTCTTATGAAACTTCAAATTTTGTGAAGTAAACTTCTCTCTCTCTCTCTTTCTATCTCTCTCTCTACATTTATGTATATATATATATATATATATATATATATATATATGCATGTGATATGTAAGTATGAGTTCAGTGGCAGTGACTCCTCTCTCCCTTCTATAACTGTGGCCTTTGTTCCAAATTAGGTGCCATCATTATCATCATTGCTACAGAAGTGAGCTAGCACTATCATTACAGGCTTGGGGAAAATGGCTTGCAGGTTTTCTTTTGGTTCTTTTTCTTCTGCTCAGTTGCATTTTGT
>NC_068987.1:94621820-94624195 GCF_001194135.2 Octopus bimaculoides
GTTCTTTTTCTTCTGCTCAGTTGCATTTTGTCTCTCTTTATGTTCTGAGTTCAAATTCCACCAAGATTGACTCAAACTTTCATCCTTTTGAGGGTTAATGAAATAAGTACCAATCAATATAATAAAACTTTTCCCTACCCTTAAAAAACTGTTGGCCTTGCACCCAAAATTTGAAACTATTATTATTATTATTATTATTATTATTATTATTATTATTATTATTATTATGATCATCATCATCTTTCATCCATAACCACTTACGCCACTCATGGCTATGAGTCCTGGGTTTGTTCTATGACTCTCAGACTTTTGTGATTCCGAAAAAAAGATTAGAAAATTTTATGGTGAGTGTCTAAAGTATGTTACACTGAATTCTTTGGAATTGATACCTCCTTACTATTTTGTATTGTTCCCATCTCTCTCCAGCATTATGCAAATGTATGCTTATTTATCAACATTCTCCCTTCTTTCCACAGAGCTGTGATTTGCAACCGACAATTAATTACCAAGTCGGATATGAATTAAAAAAATCTACAAATGAAACCAACCAAGAGATAATATTACTATTTCATAATGGATGGCAATTCTAAGAGTAAAAATAGGGAGTCTCGAACTCACAGGGCACGCCGAGCCAAAAATTCGGGAAGCAGAACTTACAGCTCTTCAGATGAAGATTTTCACTCGGATGATAACCTTCGTCCCTATGAGGAAGTTAAAATCGCACACCATGACAAAAAATTGTCTGGCTTAGGTAAGTAGGAAAAAAAAGAAAAAATTTATGCGTACAATTTTTATTTTTCTATCTGAAAAAAATTATTTTACATATTGCAAATACGAAATTGCTTGCATGTGCACACACAAATACATATGCACTGGACACACACATACACACACACACACACATGCGTGTGTGCATCATCTGTTTAACATTGGTTTTCTGTACCAGCATAGCTTGAATGGGAATTGATTTGAGGTAGGATTCATGCAGATGCTCTTCCTGTCACCAACCCATATCAGTTTTTCAAGGAAGGGATTTTTTTCTATTCCACAGGTCTTGAAAAGCACAAAGTGACTGGTTGCAATTTTTTACAAAGAATGTGACCACCACCATTGTTTCACCTAAACAGTGACAAGTGAAATAATGTTCATACAAATTTACACACACACATACACATTGGCACAAACATGCACATATATGTAAGTGCAGGTATGGTGGTGCGGTTAAAAGGTTTTAATTTCCAACCACATGGTTTCAAGTTCAGTTACACTGCTTGTCACCTTGCACAAGTGTCTTCTTTTATTGCTCTGAGCTGAACAAAGCCTTATGACTACATTTGGTGGATAGAATCTGAAAGAACCCTGTCTATATATGTGTATATATGTATATGCGCTTGTGTGTGTGTGTGTGCATGTATGTATGTTTGTATCATCTTGTTTTGAGATTACCTGATAATTGTATATAAGTGTCACTGCCATACATAAAGTATAGTTTGTTTCCAATCTTTCATGAAAATTTGTCTGACCCATGGTCACTTGGAAGCAGGTGGGAGCTGTTTACAAAGAGGGCATCTGAACATAGAAAATCTGCCCCACCAAATGTCATTTTTCTTACATGTAAACATGTTAGAAAAATGAATGCTAGAATGAGGATAACCATTATAAGACATATGATGGTCGTCATGTTGTTTCCATATAGCAAAGTCACTCAGAAGGTATTAGTCACCCTCAGGCTATTGACCCAAACACACTGACCCAAAGTGCCACACAATGATACTGATCCTGAAATTACATGAATCTGGCATTGGTCTTCTAAATCATAAATTCATGCCTCTACCGCTTCCTGTATGTGTGTGTGTATGTATATCTGTACGAGAGTGGAGGCGCAATGGCCCAGTAGTTAGGGCAGTGGACTCGTGGTTGTGGGATCATGGTTTCCATTCCCAGATCAGGCGTTGTGAGTGTTTATTGCGCAAAAACACCTAAAGCTCTATGAGGTTCCAGCAGGGGATGGTGGCAAACCCTGCTGTACTCATTCACCACAACTTTCTCTCACTCTTTCTTCCTGTTTCTGTTGTATCTGTATTTCAAAGGGCCAGCTTTGTCACACTCTGTGTCACACGCTGAATCTCCCCAAGAACTATGTTGAGGGTACACGTGTCTGTGGAGTACTCAACCACTTGCTCATTAATTTCTCAAGCAGGCTGTTTTGTCAATCAGATCAACTGGAACCCTTGTCATCGTAACCGACAGAGTGCCACGATCTGTACAGGAATGTACACATGTCTACATATGTATATGGATGTTACATGTGCATATATGTATATGGTATATATACATGCATGTATATATATATATATATATATATATATATATAT
>NC_068987.1:94624205-94629814 GCF_001194135.2 Octopus bimaculoides
ATATATATATATATATATATATATATATATATATATATGCATTAATCTTAGCTGTATATACATGTATACATAGAAGTGTTTCTTGTCTTCATTTGCTGATTATTTCATCTTGGTTTCTGAGAAGATGATGGTATTGCATAGTTATTTCTTGCTTGGAGTTATTTTGCATAATTCATTATATTATAAATATCTTTCTCCATTATTCCAGCATTATGTGAAAATATATGGCAATATTAAAATAATATTTTGTAGGGAATATCTTCTTCACTATTTACTCGTTTGTCATAATAATTGCTTTAGGAGTCACTTCTCTTTCATTTCATAGTACTTTTTTTGTACTGTCTCATCTTTTATCTCGATTTTTTCTTAATTTTTTATATATATTGTCTATTGAACATGTCATTTTAAGGATACACTCTTGGGGTGGATAAGCAATATGATGTATAATACAGGCTTGTTTTGTATATAAATATATCTATGTAGCTGCTTTTTTGAATACAACTGCTATTGCTTTTTCATTACTCCATTTTCTTATTTGTGTGTGTGTGTGCACGTGTGTGTGTGTGTGTGTGTGCATGCATGTGTATACTTTAATTTGAAAGCTCACTTCTCCACGTTAGTAGTGGCAGCTGAATAAGTTTTGAGCAAAGAATCAATCTTGTCATTCTTGTGTCATTTCTTTTATGAGGGTCCAATTTTATGAAATTTCACTTGTGTTCGCTTCTCTTGCCTTTAGTATTTTCAGCTCTCAACCAATTTAGACGGAGACATAAGACCATTCCTATTATATGTCTATATCAGCTTATTTACCATCTGTAAGTCTATAGATACTTAGCTCTCTTTTTTTCATTTTTTATAGAATTATATTCTTACATAGCCAAGGAATCATATCTTACTCTCTCCTCTCTCCTCATTTTGTATTCAAACCCCATTTTTCATATGTCATACACTTGGACTTAGCAGATTCTTTTCAGTGACCAATCTAAGATTAAGCAATGGGGAAACGGATGGCTTATTACATTTTAATGCCTCCAAGAAGCTCCTAGTATCTCCCCACACTCGTCATAAAGTGTTTGTTCTTGTCGTTGTTACAATCAAGAGAAAAGGCTTGAAGGTGTTTCTTAAGTGAGATGGACTCTTAGGACTAAATTGACAGGTGACTTAACATGACTCTCCTACATCTTTTGCTATGGTTGTAATTATGAATGGCGGGCTTGATCCACCACTCAAAAATGTTCCTGAAACCTCAAGTTATCTCATATCTCTACAAGATCTACTAACAACTCTTGAGAGAGTACAGAACTGAATGTATAGCCAAAATGGTGATGGTTCTCTTTCTCTCACTCCAGCCTCTCTATCTTGACAGAAGGTTGTGATCATTGCTTCAATGGAAGAAATTCAGATGATCTTTATTCTCAGGTCCCATCGGTTCAGTAATCTTTCCTGTTTCAGGTCTTCTTGAGTACAGCAAGGTGCCAGGCATCTTGGTCCTTTGTCATCTCACCGGAAAGGTTCAGCGTCCTAAGATCATTCTTCAGCACTTCGTCCCATGTCTTCCTACATCTCCCACTTCCATGTGTTCCATCTACTTTGAGAAACCAGCACTTATGGAGCTGTCATCAGCATCCATCCGCATCACATAATCAAACAAGTGCAGTCTTCTCTCTTGCACACAACAACGAATTCCACTTATGCTTAACTTCTCTCTCAAAGCACTCATTTCTTTGTAACATGTTCTCTGCATTCAGGGCCTATCTTTCACTACCATATAAAACCGAGGTTTGAATGCATGCATCAAATAATTTTCCTTTCACTCAGAGAGAGAAACTTATCATAGCCAACAAATGCTAATAACTCACTATATTTCCTCCATCTTATTCTTATTCTAGCTATCACACTGTCTCTGCATCCTCATCCTCTACTAATTTGGTCCCCTAGATAGCAGAAATTGTCTCCTACCTCTAATGAGCTACCAGGGCTTCCTTAGTCTCTATAGTTTTTATAGATCCTGTGCATGTTTTGTATATGAACGCTACCTTCTCTGATAATCTTCCTGTTCATCCATTGCACCTCTTGTGTGTCCATAGCTTACACTCGGTACAATGTATGGAGTTGCTGCCTACACTTTTCTTACAAATCGAACAGGGCCATCTACCTGAAGTAGGTGGAATACAGTCAGTTTTTTTTGCTTACTAGGACTTTAATCTGTGCTAAGTTAACCTTAAGGCTTTTAGATTCCAGGTTTTGCCTCCACAACTGGAATTTTTCTTTAACTCCGATATGGAATCTGCTATGAGGGCAAGATTAGCAGCATATAATAGTCCCCAAGGGCTTCTGGTCTTGAATTCCTCTGTTATGGCCTGAAGAACAATGATGAATAGGAGGGGACTAAGGACTGAGCTTTTGATGAACCCCTATCTTTACACCAAATTCTTTGCTGTACTCATGGTTAACTTTCTCTAGATAAATGAATGCCAAGTATAGTGGTTTATTCTTAGTTAAGTTGCAGTTGATTGAATATAAAAAATAACATTGTTATTTTCCCTCCCTGGACGAAGTCAAACTGCATTTCATCTAGTCTAGCCTAATTCAGCTTCTAATTAATTGGGTTATAATTCTTTCCATAATTTTCATCACCTGGTCCACAAGTTTGATACCTCTATAATTGCTTCTATTTAAAACATCACCCTTGCTCTTATAGCAGCTAACAATTATGCTGCTACACCAGTCCTTGGGTATTACACCTTCCTGAATGACCTGATTGATTATGCAGGTAACTAACCCATACCCTACATTACCAGATGGACCAAGGGCTTTCCAAGTTTTCATGTATTTAATTGCCTTATCTACCATACTGCTGCCCACTAGGATAGCTTGTCCCTCTGTTTGGGTTCACATGAGGGAGACTTTCTTCGTCCCATTCATTCTCTATATTCAACAGTCTCGCATAGCAACTTTCCCATGCTGCTTTCTTGTCCACATCATTGAGTGCAAGCATACCGTTATCCATCTACACACGCTTCTCTCCTACAATATCTTGATTCTCACTGACACACTGTCTAGCAATCCAGAACACATGAAGTCTCTGATCTTCATACTGTCAGACTTTGGCAAATCTCTTCATTTCTACTTCTAGATAAACCTGATGTCTAGCCTCCCTTTTAGCCTGCCAATATGATCCTTTGCTAGGCCTTCCTTTCCACTCTTTCCAGGCGTGTCTCTTCTCTTTTATGACCCTGTCAACGTTACTGTTCCACCACCATGTCACCCTTGGTCTGGCAGAGGCTTTGGTCTAACAAATTTGATCTGTTACCCTTAGTAGGAACTTTCAGTTGTCCTCTACTTCATATGTCTCTTTCTCTCTCTCTCTGCCACTCCCTCTCTTTATACACACACACACTGAAAGCCTTAAGGTCTGAAATTACTGTTGGGGTGTTATTGCGTTTCTGGGTGGCATACTTTATTTTTATATTGTGCTTTTGGACATAACACTTTATTCTGATTTACTGTGTTTCATGTTAACTGCTGAGAATAGGTATCATATCATTGTTAACTGTAACAGATTGTTATCAAATTCAAGACAGATTTATCTCTCATCTACTTCTCACCATGAAACCAAAGTTAAAAACACTTGGTCTTGAAATTCTATTTCAGTCTAGAAATCTTTTATATATTTTTTTTTTCCTGTTACAAGCCAAAACGAAATCAAAATGCTAAAGAAACTAACCAATGACATTTGTGAAAACTTTCCACTTATTTCGTCTTGTGTGGTGTAAGAAAGCAAATGAATAAAGGAAAAGAAACATCTAAATAAATACAAGAAATGGTTTTTGACTGTATCTCTCTTTAGTATTAGCAATTGTTTTTACTGCAAGTGTTCTGATTATAATACTTCAGCCACTTGAGTGTGTGTCTGTGCGTGTGTGTGTGTGTGTGTGTGTGTGTGTGTGTGTGTGTACACATTTGCTACTTGTTACAAGACCATTACTGTTATTGTTGACTTTCTGCTGCTATCATTATTGATAATCTATTTTTTGGGGTTTATTTCAAATTTTGCTCTGTGGTAGAGTTATTGCATGATATCTATTTGCATTGGCACCATTATTGCTGTGGCTCTCAACCACTATTTTTGTGGCTGAGGAAATTCAGGTAGTTTTACTACTATCATTTTTGTTTCATGATATTGGAATCTCCTTAATAAAGTACCCTGAAAAAATGTCCCCTTAATGTGGAAATTTACATCTTTCAAAATGTATAATTAGATGCTTATATGCCTGTAAGTGTCTCATTGTCCAGCACTAGAAACCCATGCCAAATTAGACTGGAACCCTGGCACAGCTTTCCAGTATGCCAGCCCAGTCAAACCATCCAACACATGCCTGCATGGACAACAGACATTAAATGATGATGATGATGATGATGTATATACAAGAGTACACACAAAGATGGAAACTGTTGCTGAGGAGGTCACAAATGTGTGACCAAAAACAGTAATAAACAAGTGAAGAATGAATATATAGTGCGTGTGTTTATTTGGCAAAAAAAGAATAACTTTGTAAGACTCAAGAGAGATTTAAAGAAGAATGTTACGATCAAGGTGAATCCCAATGATGTCTTTCTGTGCGCAGTTTGTGACAGACCATACCTCTCTTTTGCTGGGCTCGAATCTCATTTGTGAACCCATGGAAAACGAACTTCCACCAACTATTCTGCCTATATGTCTGTGCACACCTTTGAATGCAATGTATGCCAGAAGGTTTACAAATCTTACGGAGGCCTCAAAAGACATTTTAAGATCCACAAAGATCAGAACTTAACTGCAGCTCTCGGTGGTCCAAATCAGATATGCAATCTATGTGGGTGTCTTTTCAAAGCATTGTCTGGTTTAAAAAGCCACATCAGATGTGATGATGGTGCTAAGGTGTAGGTACAGGAGGTTGTCAAACTCTACATAAGGAGTAGACAACCACCATATATATTTTTCGAGCGAGATCGTTGCCAGTGCCCCTGGACTGGCTTGTGCGGGTGGCACATAAAAGACACCATTTCGAGCGTGGCCGTTTTCGTGCGGGTGACACGTAAAAGCACCCACTACACTCTCTGAGTGGTTGGCATTAGGAAGGGCATCCAGCTGTAGAAACTCTGCCAAATCAGACTGGAGCCTGGTGTTGCCATCCGGTTTCACCAGTCCTCAGTCAAATCGTCCAACCCATGCTAGCATGGAAAGCGGACGTTAAACGATGATGATGATGATGATGAAATGTGTGTGTGTATGTATATATGTGTATATATATATATATGTGTGTGTGTGTGTGTGTGTGTGTGTGTTTGTATATTGAAGAGACATTAGACCTTGGCACTGTCCTCTGGCTCTTTGGCTCCTGTCAAATCATCCAACCCATGCCAGCATGGAAAACACAGACATTAAATGATGTTGCTGCTGCTGATGATGATGATAATGTTGTTCTTGTTGATGATGATAATGATGGTGATGGTGGTGGTGATGTGTGTGTGTGTGTGTGTGTGTCATCATTGTTTACACACACATGCACATTGTTTCATATATATGTAGATATATATATATATATATATATATATATTTGTTTGAT
>NC_068987.1:94629824-94639249 GCF_001194135.2 Octopus bimaculoides
ATATATATATATATATATATATATATATATTTGTTTGATACATATTTGAAAGAGAGAGAGAGAGAGAGAGAGAGAAATGAGGTGATGGAAGAGAGAAAGAAAGTGTATGACAGCTGCAGTCATGTGTCAAAATAAGACAATGAGATGTGCATCCATAGTTGTGGTTTGGAGTAGGTTTCTGTGGAAATCTTGTGTTGCCAAAGCACCAGAACCCGCCTCTCTTTCTCTCGCTTGCTCCATTCCCAACATGCCAGTATTCCAGCAGAGAACACACTAATATGTCTGGCACCAGCCTGACTGCTGAGTACAAGTAAAAATATCTGCCTTGCAGATGAGAAAACACATGCAAGTAAACACACACACACACACACACACACACACACACATGCAGGTGACATGCAAATAAATACTCATCCACACTTACGTACACACAGCCATTTAAACGCAGCATGCATAAATGTGACTGCTAATAATAAAATCTAAATATCAATAACAATTACACCTGATGTATGTCACTTAGAAGACACTTGTCCCCATGAATATTGCAAACTTCACAATAAAAGAAAACACATTGCACAAACATTATTGGTGAAATAGCCTGCAGTTGCTTCAATACTTGGATGCAAACATATTATGCATTTGAAATGAGCAATTGAATTCAATACATAAATCATACAAATCTCCTTTTTACAATATTTGCCTATGCATTCTAGAAGCATTTCTATTTATTTAAAAATATAAGGAAAGAAAATCCACAACCATGTGTGTGTGTGTGTGTGTGTGTGTGTGTGTGTGTGCATCTGTAAACATGGGGATGTATGTATTTGTTTGTTTCTACAAGTGTTTTGCATAAACATACACACATGTTGTCAAGGCTAAATGGTTAAGAAACTTACTTCCCAAATCTGTAATGTCATGTTCAGTCCCACTCTGTGGCACCTTGACCAAGTGTCCTCTACTATAGCCTCGTTCTGACCAAAGCCTTCTGAGTGGATTTGGTAGGTGGAAACTTCCTCTTCTGCTTTTTCTGAAAACCTAACCATCATTCATCATGATGCCATAATACAAAGCCATCATCTTCATGGCTATCACTACCACCATCAACGCCATTAAAATACCATTATTGCAACCATTATTGTTATCAACATTATCATCATTATTATGATTATAACTAACAGCATATTAAATATAATCATGGCTGTTGTTGCAATCATCATCATCATCATCATCATCCATTTCAGTTTTAACATTCATGCTGTTCTAGTCACCTATAAATGTCCTTCCTGTCACTGCTTCCTGGTTTCATTCTATGAAACGGAGGAGGAGAACAAATTGGCACAACACTGGTCCATCTCAAGTAAGATCATTTGATGAATTGCTGCCTATCTATGTTTGACTGGCATATGGGTCAACTAAAACAAGCAAATAAACCGCATTTATGTGGTTGCTTAGCATGCTAGAAATAGCAACCAAATCAAATTGTAAAATATTAAAAGGAAGGAGCAATATGTACCACAGAGAGGGGAAACATTAGCTTACTTAGAAAACGGTGAGGGTTAGCAACAGGTAAGGCTTCCTGCTATTGAAAATGTGTTTCAACAAATTGTCTGACCCATGGAAGCATGGAACAATGAATGTTAAATGATGATTATGTGTATGTATTATGAATGTGTGTGTATGTAGTAATTATTTGAGTAAATATACTGATAACATTTCTTTATACAAAGTGTGATTAGTAGAGAGGCATACCTACTTCAGAGAGGGGTAGGCAGGTACGCCGGGCCATGAGGAAACATTGCTCTCCTTTGAAACAGGTAAGGGCTGGGAACTAGAAGGACACAGAAAATATACCTCACCAAATTTCATCTGTTGCAGGAAAACATGCAAAAGTGGATGTTAAATGATGACAATGGTGATAGGTCCTTACTGTACCATGATCCATTTTGTTGTATATTTAGGGAATGCCATATATAACATTAGGTTTTTTTTTTATTAGGAGAGTAGGATGAAAATCTGGGAAATGTTACTTGTGACTGATAAGAGTTTTAGAGAGGTTCAACCTTTTCTGTCTACTTAGCATTAAAGAAATCAAAGTTAATCAATCTCTTTTGAATCTTAGGATTTATCAAAAGGATTAAATGATTTCCTTTGCTACATTTCATGCATACATCTTCTTAATTTGAGCATCTGTCACAGCTTAAACACAAAGAAGCAAATAATAAAAATATCGTCAGCAATAGAATAATCATAAAGAAAATTTTCAGCTTCTGAACATCAATATCAATTATTTTTATAAAACTGACTGTGACAACATGATTATAATTATCTATAAACAGTTCAGTTTGTGAAAGTAAATGTTCCATAACCGAACAAAGATCAGAAATATCCCAGTTACTTTTGACTTGATCTGAAGAAATTTACAAGAACACATCCCATAATGTCATTAAAGAAAGGGATACGAGATGTAACTTCTCTTATACAGAAGTTCTCTAATTACCAGACATAAGAGGATTTCAACAATGCATTAAAAGTAATTGTATTAGTTATATAAAGAATTCTACAAATGCATGATCTCTATTTAAACACAGGTAGTGAGGGTTTTTGTAAGCTAAATGGTTGGTGCCAGTGATGAGATATGAACTGCTGATCTAACTGTCTTGGTATCCTATTTATCTGTCGCATTCCTCCAGCTTTTTATTGTAAATCACCACCATTCATTTTCTTTCTGTCCATCCATTTATCATTCCTTCAAAAATTATGGGCCACTTGTCTTGGAATGATTTATTGTTTACATCAGTTAACATTCTGCTCTGTAGGAAACTACCAAAGCCAGTATGTTCATATTTTAAAAGCAGAATAACAAAACTGTTGCATATATTTTCTTTTCAAAATATTCTTCAGAAAGTTATTTGAACATTGCATGTATTTCATATCTTCTCTACAATAATTATTACTTGAACATTTTCTTGCAACGTCTCTGATGTAGGGATATATAAAATATCCTGGAAACAGCTGTAAGACCTTCTCTTTATAAATGTTCTGAAAACTATTCACAGCCATTATATATATATACTTTATTTAAAAGCAGCAGAAATATCATGCTGCTTTTAAATAATGCATATTACTCTACCTCTGGTATTTGAGTACTCTTTTTTTTCCACCTTGTTTCACATTTATGTGCTTACTCCGGTATATATATATATATATCTATATATAGATATATATATATACACTCTATTTATATTCACTACATTTCTGCAATATCCATATGGCTGTGTATACATGACAGACACACTAGTTATATCACCCTCACTCATCCTTTTATGGAAACAAAGCTGGATGCTTCATTTTGTTATTCCATTCCATACAATACAACTAACACTCTGCCCACAAATAATAAGATATAACCTCTCTTTCTTCGATCTTCAATTTCCATTTCTTCTTTTATTCTTCATAATCTATTTATATACTTATTTAAACCACCACCACCACCACCATCATTAAACCACCACCACCACCACTACTATCATCATCATCATCATAATTTTTATTGTTGTTTTTCATTTGTCTTAATAATACACATAGGCTTTCCTTTTGATGTTTTTATTTCTTTTTTTTCCATTTCTTTTCCCTTCCTACACCAATATCGCAGCTGCTGTTCTCTTACCCAGAAAATGGTAAAAGCAAAACATTTTTGGTATGGAGTGTTGAATTGCGTGTTGATTGATATAAGCATTGAGCTGAGCTGGAAATTAGTTTTTGTCTTTTCCCTCTTCTTAAAAACAAAACAGAACAAAAACATGTTTACTTTAAATCAATAATAATTTTTAAGAATAGTAAAAATAGTGGTGTACAAAATTATGATGATGATGAGGAGGAGGATGATAATACAATCAAACAAAAACTAAAACATCAACACACAGTTGTTCCCTGCTTCACAACCTTATTCATAAAAATGGACTGAAAATTCTCTGTGTATATTGTCTTTTTATTATTTAAAAGATTTGTGTATCTTTATAATATTCATTAAATAACTGTTTAAAAATGAAATGCCAGAATAACAAATAAAACTAAGTAATACAACAACTCCTATAATAAGAAGGAGGAGGTGATAAAATGTTGAGTGGATAAATAATGCTCATTCCACCACCACCCGCCTCTCATCATCAGTCTTGTAAAATAGAGAAAAAATTCTATCAAACTAGAGTCAAAGTAATTAGTACCAGTTATGCACTGGGGTCGATGTAATCGACTTAATCCCTTCCCCCAAATTTGAGACCATGAGCTTCTAGTAGAAAGGATTATTATTATTAAGGCAGTGAGCTGGCAAAGTTGTTAGGACATTGGGCAAAATGCTTAGCACTATTTCATCTGCCTTTATGTTCTGAGTTCAAATTCTGCCACGGTCAGCTTTACCATTCATCCTTTCCAGGTCAATAAAATAAGTACTAGTTGAGGACTGGGGTCGATGTAATCGACATCGCCCCTACCCCTAAACTGCTAGTCTTGTGCCAAAATTTGAAATCATTATTGTCCTTATTGTATTCAACATTTGATAGTTTCAGGCAAATTTTTATTGTCTCATTGTTCTGTATTTGGTGTTAGGGCCTGTTTTCATTGTTTTGCTTGTATAGTTGTTTGTGGTCAAGCAGTCTTGTACAGACCTTCTGCTTCAGTTTTTAGTCCAGAACTTGTGAGCCATTGTTGGCTTTTATTGCTTCTCTGTCAAGCCTTGCAGGCTATTGTCCATAGAGTGATTTTTTTTCTCTCCATTTCTTCCTTACTATATTTTTTAGTTCTGTTTTCATGTTGTTTTTTTTTTTTGTTTCTTTGACCATTTCTGCTACGTTGTCATCTGAGATCAGTGTATCAGAGTAGTTTGTTTCTGTTTTGTATTTTGTTACCTCCTTGTGTACAGAGAAAAGCATTTTCTTTCTTCATGCTGCTTTACGACATGTAGTAGTCTTCCACATTTTGTTTCTAAGTACTTTTCTAATCCAACTGTTGTTATTTCATAGTAATTCTCTACCTGCATTAGACCATGGCCTCCTTCTGAGTGGGGTAGATATATTCTGTCCATATCTGCTTTGAAGTAGTGACTTCAGAATGCTGTTAATAGTTTTCTGGTTTTCCTACTCAAGTTTCTCAATTCACTAATCTTCCAGTTTATTATGTTGAAGCTGTAATTTATGATTGGTATGGCTAGTATGTTTATCCCTATTATCTTATTTTCAGCATTAAGTTCAATGTTTAATATTAGTCTAACTCTTCTGTAATACTCTCTCCTGATTTTCTCTTTCATTTCCGTCTGCTGTATTTTAGCTGTTTCTGCCATTCCAAGATATTTGTATGGGTGATTATGGTCTAATTCTCTGATTTCTGTGTCTTGAGTGTCGTCAGTGTTGATTAACTTGTCTCTGCTCAATGTCACTTTTTCATATTTTGTTCAGCCCCATGCTCATCCCAGTGTCTTTGCTGAAACTGAAGAAGGTTTCTCCGTTCTGTGGTGTTTTTTGTGAAAATTTTAAAGTCATCCATGTATAGGAGATGGTTTATTGTTTTTCCGTAGCATTTGTAACCCTAGGTAATTTTATTTAGCAAGTTTGTCTGTGGAGTCAAAGCAATGCAGAAAAGCAATGGTGAGATCGAGTCAGTATTATTATCATTATTATCATCATCATCATCAGCAGCAGCAGCAGCAGCAGCAGCAGCCTTCTTCTTCTTGTAAATAAGAAGAATAATATAAAATACAAAAAGATATATTTAGTATTTTATGCTTTATAAACAATACATGTGTTTCATCAAATTAACTGCTTGAATTAACAATTTCTTGTAGGATTATAAGATCTTATCAAATCCCTGCCCCCTGCCCCCCCCCCATCAGTGTTTAGCAAATGATACAAAGAATGGCCATAAGTTTCAATATTTATTTCTCTTATGCCAATTATAAAATGCATCATTGGAGTGCTGGAACTCAGGACATAGCGTAATAGGATAAAGGAAATGTAGCAGAGAAAACTTTATTTCATCAACCTCCAAGAGGATGAATGGCAAAATCAACCTCAGTGGCATTTGAACTCTGACTATAGAGAGCCAGAAGAAATGGTACTAAGTATTTTATCGACTGCACTAACAATTCTACCATCTTGCTGCTGCTAAACAGTTTTAGGTTTCTGGTCATAAAAAGAAAAAGGGTAGAGAAGCCTAGTGGTCTGCAATTGTAAAGTTTGTGATAACCACTTTGAACAAGCAGTCGGATGTTGATTTGTTTGTGGTGGTCAAATTTTGAAGGTTAGTTTCTTTTGTATGTCAGTAGCCAACATGTGAATATTTTGATGCACGACAATGACAACAAAAGCTATAAGACCTTCATGAATATAAATCTAATAAATACCGTAATATTTGGACAAAATTCTTAGATTTTTAGTAGAGGTTAGGATTATAGGTGGCGCTACTTTTAATATATATATATATATATATATATATATATATATTTGTGGTTATTCAGTAATCTCTTGCATACTCTGCACATTGGCAAAAAATGAAATATTGCTTTATACTTCTGAATGCTTAATTGAGCGTTGACAATTATTGACAAGTAACACATTATTCAGATATATACAAGAGTGGAGGGTATGGCAGGATGTGGAGAATTCAAGTGAACCAGTTTGATATTTGTATTTTGTTCCTTTACATCAAGAATTCAAATACCTCCCAGATCTACTTTGCCTTTCATCTTCTTGAGACCAATAACTAGTGGAGCTGGTTACTCTGCAGATGGCTATGCTTCACTGTGGTCACAGTCCATTGATTGAAAATCATTATAGGAATAGATCCAACTGCATAATTTAATCAAGCTCACTTTACACTATGTACTCACATTGCTCCTAATCTTTATACGTTTTTTTCTTTTTCTTTTAACAGCAGCCTGAGTAGTTGGAACTAGTAACAGTAGCTTCAGAAATATATATTTCACTAATTTACACTGCTGTCTGCAACTCTATCCTTAGCTAAAATCCATTAAGATGAAATCTTCTGTGATATCGCTTCAAACCAATGGAGAGTGGCAATCACTATATTCATCTCATTTTATTGATCCATTTAGATTATAAAATCTAGAATTTATTTCTTTGGACCCCAGTGTTGTATGTTAACCCCACTTTATTGTTTCTTAGCTATCACTGTTTTTTCCCTCTTTTCCTCTAACTTAAATGGTTTACATTAAGAATGACCTCCATTATCCCTCTCTAACACCTTCTAATCGTTGGCCCTTGAAAAAATTGTCACCTTCATCTCTCTCTCTCTCTCATTCTTTTTGTCTCTCTTTTAGTACCTATCCCCTCACAACTGCATCTCATTTTCTTCTCTCTATTTCTCATATTTCCCCCGCCCCCTATGTTTCCCTGTAGTTTTCCTAAGTCCAAGGAGTTTATTTCTTGCTTTCATTTTTTCCTTTTTTCCACATGTATCTGAGCATATAAACAAGGGAAAACGTATTCAATATCATACAGACTTTATTTATGCATCTGATTCTTGGTTTTCTTAATGTTTGGTTTAAGAAATGAGAGAGAGAATATTCTACATGTGAGCATCTTTTCTTTTATAAACCAGAGGCAACGGTGTTATCATTTAATGATCTGAAGTATACAGTCCTCTCCTGAAATATAAAGATAACTGCAGCTAATAAGCTTTTTTTTTCCTTAAGTATTTGTGTTATTTTTTTGTTTCTAATTCTAACCTTTTTCTTTGTTATTTTTTCCCCCTCTAAATATAAACAAAATTTACACCAATTTTTCTGAGGAAAGAAATTTTATCAAGGTCTACTCACAGAATATAAAACAAACATCTTAATTCTCATTAACCCTTTTAATGAATATGTCATCCTGACATGAATGTATTCAATTATGTGCAAACAAGAGAACCTAATTATCATTATCATTATCATTATGGTGTTGAACACTTCATCCTCTGACTTACTGAGCAAAATCAAAAACACAAGATGTTTCAAGGGAATCAACATTAAGATGGTGATGATGACATAGTTGGTTCCTTATACTAAATGTGTGTATATGTGTGTGTATACACTGGGACTAAGGCGATTTGTTGCATTTGAGAACATGCATTAAGCTAAATAAAATTGCTGTCATTCATAGATATACTGGCTGGTCCTTTACAGGTGCCAGTGCCACATAAAATGCACTTATGCCAGTCCTGTATAGATGCACCTGTGCTGGTAGCACATGAAAAGCACCAATCCGACTCTGTAAAGTGGTTGGTGTCAGGAAGGGCATCCAGTCATAGAAACGATGCTACAACAGACAGTTGGGAGTCTGGACAACTCCCTGATTGGCCAGCTTCTGTCATCAAACCATCCAAGCCATGCCAGCATGGAAAATGGATGTTAACCAATAATGATGATGTATATATATACAAATATATGTGTGTGTGTATATATATATATATATATATATATATATATATATATATATATATATATATATATATATATATATATATATATATCATCATCATCATCATCATTCTTTAACGTCTGTTTTTCATGCTGACATGTGTTGGATAGTTTGACTAGATTTGGCAAGCAAGAGAACTGCATCAGGTTCCAGTTTGATTTGGTTTGGTTTCTGTGTCTGGATGCCCTTCTTAATGCCAATTGCTTTACAATGTGTGCTGGGTATTTTGAATGTAGCCACCAACACAAGCATTTTTACATGGTACAAGCAGGAGTGCTTTTCATAGGACCCTGGCAAAGGGCTCTTGCAGGTCAATCCTCTTCATCAGGGGCAATATATGTAGATATCTATTACTGTAAGTCATTTGTGCCACACTGAAAACATGAGAATGAAGACTTGAGTCAGGTTGGGTCAGGATTTCAGAATTTAATTAGTTGGTAGGCATATTTGAATAGCAAAACACTCTTATCATCCTTACCATTTTCCAATACCAATTAAGGGAATGACGTATACAAAATTTTATCTAATCATTCAAAGAAGAATTCATTGTATGCATGGAAGAATTCGAGAACAGCAATATATCAAAATATTTATAAGTTAGTGCTCAACTCCTTTTTTAATAAAATAAATGTATTTATATCAACATCGTCTGGATTGTATGATAATTGGCCCCAAATGCAACACTGGTGATTGGAATATGAATATTTGATCAATTAGCTCCTGTTCTATAGAATCAGCAAGCTAACCCACTTTGATGATAATTTTCAATGTTTTAATATACAACTACATCAATGGATGCATTTATTACATAGTTGGATTGAACGAAAAAAAACAATAAACAACATGGCCTTAGAGAAGAATTTAGATTGCTTAAAATTCAATTTCAGCTTCAAAATCAGCTTCAAAATATAATTGTATGTTGGAAAACTATGAACACTCTTGCCTAATTACATT
>NC_068987.1:94639259-94639766 GCF_001194135.2 Octopus bimaculoides
TACATACAAATGTATGTATGTAAGAGAGAGAGAAAGAGAGAGAGAGAGAGACCTAACTAGTGAAACAGGCTGGTAAGCTTGATTAAAGTTAAATGAAAACCTATTTAATCATCCATACTAAGAGAAAATAAAGAAATAAAACTAACGATGACAAAAAGACTGATGACAACAACAGTTGTATGGCTGCCGAGGACAATAAGATTGATGTTAATGGTGTTGGTGACAGGGTAACTAGTGATGGTGATTATGTTGACCATAATGATGATGATGGTGGTGGTGGTGGTGGTGATAGGCTGCTGCTATGATGATGTTGGGAATTCTAACTTTCAAACTGATGATGATGGTAACATTAAAACTGGTGAAGATAATAAGTCATCATCTAAATCTGATAAAAATTTGTCTAAATCACAGATTTTCAAGTCTGAATTTCATTAGGATGAAGGCTAACAACATGTCTTTCTTATCCTCATATCTGTGTGTGTGATTAGGTGAGTCTCAAATAATGGG
>NC_068987.1:94639802-94673875 GCF_001194135.2 Octopus bimaculoides
GGGGAAATCAATATAGACCAGAGAGAAGCAAACCACTAAAACCCCTAAAAAGCTTTGTACTGAATCAAAGGGAATCAATGAGTGTGTCCATGCTAGTATTAGTGATACAAGTTGATTGAACCATGTTAAGACTGGTGTCTACATGGACTTCACATAATACAACAGAGGCCAGTCTTGTTTATGTTATAACAGCCATTCAGCTGTTGCAGCAAATTTCAGTTTTTGTTTTGTATGTTTGTTTGCATGTGTACAAGCTGTACAGTAACTTTGCATGCAACAGTCATATGCATATGCATTTCATATATTTCTTAAGTGAACTTACTGCATATACATACATCATTCACATTACATTGTCATCATCATCTTCAGAAACAACCTCTCAGTTTCACTGGACGTTTTCTATGTCTGTTCAACAATAAGTATAATTTAAGATTCAGAATAGACCTTGAAGAGCTTGTGATTGGCAACAAAAGAACTTTGACAAACACCTGATTGATTGTTTAACCAGCACATTAAACAAATGGTCAATTAGTTAGGTGGTTAGATTTTTAATCAACTGACTACAAATAAAGAAGTGATACTGAACCAATGCATTTGCTGTTAATATTAGTGTAATGACCCTCCCAAGACATTTCAAGATTTGTTTCAACATACAAATTCACATCAAGAATCTTGCAAACCAAATACAAAAATAAAGTATTATTTAAGCAGTTTATATTTTATTTATTGTTTATTTTTAAATAGTTCTTTTTTGTCTCTCGGTCTCATGTCATGGTTGCCCTGTAGAAGTTTAATATTGTGATTTGAGTTGAATTGACTTGAGGTTTTAAATAACTAAGAAAGAGTTGATCCTGAAAGCTGTGCCTCCAGCAAGTTTGGCAGAGCTATCTTGATCATGCTTATCATCATCATCATCATCATCATCTTACTTGTTTGTAATAAAAGGATGGATGATGGCCAGTGTAGTAGAGTGTTGGTAAGTTGGTAAGTTTTGGTTTCAAATCCTATTGCATTTGGTTTTGCTTTTCATCCCTGAGAGATTAATAAATGAACAACAGTAATAAAGTGGTATTGATTTAATCTGTTTAGGGGTCTGTAGATCCCTAGACAGATTCAAGGCCTTGTGTCAATGGGAAAATGAATTTACTCAGTGTTGTTATTATTCCTGTGCTTGTTCTTGGTCATTTACTCTAGTGATAAATCCATTTAACTTACTCTCCTTAATGCTTGACACTTGAAACAGTTTCCAGTTTTAAAATGGAAAAAAGTATCAAATTAATTTCTTTGAAGATAATATTAAGGCATACTAAGAAGTGGCCAAGTGATACGGATGGGGGGACAAATAACATTTGAAACAATGATGAGGATGGGGAGAAGTTAATATTGTTTAGTACCAGGTTATCTCTCATCAAGCAAAACTCTGATCAAAGCAAATCCATGACCATCCTGTCTTTTCCAAATATGGAATTCTCGAACTGCATTACTATGCATATCTTTTCCTTTTTGAAGAGGTTAGGTTGTTATATGAGGAGATATGGCTTCTATTTCTAGCAAGTGAAACTACTACATGGTGGTTTCTTTATTGGTCGGATGATTAATGCAGCACATAAAAAAAATTGACAGAAAAAAATGCCTGAAAATATTCAAGTTTCTTAAATGAAAATTCAAATTTGTGTTTGATCCTTCTAGCAGTGGTCAACATTACAGTGGTAGAGAGGAATGATCAAAAAATACCAGTTATATTACTGGGGCTCATTTGGTTTTGTCTTATGTTATCTATGCAATTGGTCTGGTGCCAAAGTAAGAAATAATAATAATTATTGTTATTCTTTCTATTGTTAGCATCATGGTTGTCCTCCTCCTCCTCCTCCTCATCGCCGTCGTCGTCGTCATCGGCATCACCATCATCATCGGCATCACCATCATTGTCTCTTATTTCTATTAGTTATTGCAACTGAATTCTTTTATGGCTGAATCTCCGTATCAACTTTCTTCCATAAATTGTTCAACGTGGAATTTATTGATTTCGTTCTATCGATCCAACAATCGATTAGAAATAACAGCTACACATTTTTATGTCTTGTTTTGTATTTTTTCATTTCTTTTTCATATTTCTTTCTTCCCCCACCTACACATTCCATACTACACACACATTATTATTATTATCATTATTATTATTATTATTATTATTATTATTATCATCTCTTATTTTTCTTGTTATTGTTGTAATTATTATTCCTGCTTTATTTCTCTTTCACATGTATATGTCTTCTGTTCACTTTTGTTTTTTATTTCATTCTATTTTATATTCTGTTGTTTTATTTCTATCTTATTTGATTTTGTTTAATTAATTCTTATGCTTTTCTGTATAATTTCTCTTTTTTCTTCACACTCTTAACTTTTCTCATCTCTCTCTTTCTCTCTCTCACACACACACACACTCTCTTTCTTTCTCTCTCCCTCCCTCTCTACTCTCTTCAACTCCCACCCTGATACACTCTCTTAACTAACATCGCCACTACCATTACTAGCAGTACCATCACCACTGCTACCATCACTGCCACCACTACTATAATGACGACCACCTCCACCACCATGACCACCACCATCATCATCATCATCACCATCATTACCAATATTACAACTATCTATGTCATCTTCCATTTTTACACCTCCACATCTCTGTTCTGTTCTTCTGTAGAATTTCTGGAAAATGACTTTTCCCTAACAAGTCCTGCAGCTTTCATTGATTCTGATCAACAACAGGAACAACAAAAACAACAACAGCATTAGCTATTATATTGAGAATGATGATGATGATGATGATGATGATTCTCAATATAATATTTTCTCCCCACCCTACCTCTCTCTTGTATTTATTTTTTACATTATTTTTTCCATTGAAAAAACATTTCAATGCTTTCACAAAAGTCTTTAGTATTGATTTTTCAAATTTAATTATGAAACTTGCATGAACACAACCTCACACACAGATCATGTGAACACAGACATACATGCACTCATGCACATACACACGTATGCAGATAGCCTACACTCACACAATCACCACATGCAAACACATATCCATTGAGAGGATATTATTTTGAACATCACTGAAGAATTCATTCATTTACACACACTCACAAAAAGGAACACAGTATTTTTCTTATAACTCTCATTCAAATACATACACACACGCACCTAAATGTGTGTATGAGTTACTAACCAGCCATGAACAACAACATTAGCAGTTAGGCACAAACACACATGATGTGTGTATATAATGAATATTTTCAGATGTACGTGTTCATGTGAAGATATGTATGTATGTGCACACACACACAATTGTAAACATATAAATCCATATGTTTTCATTCATATTTTGTTTTCTGCACCAACGTACTCTCAATTGATAACTGTATATGTGGACATACAACATCTATATAGTGGCCTCCATATTGATTTATTATACGCATTTCCATACATCTCACAAATACACACCTATGTGCACAACTGAACACCCATTTAAGTACATATTCATACTTTCCATACAGGTTATTAAAAGGTTATCGAAAAAATATTACATTCATGCTATTAATTTGACCTACATAAAGAGATGCTTTCATACATATGTTTTTGTCAGTTATCCGTCCTAGAGCTGCTATCTACATTGTAGGTGGGGCCCATGTATAAGATGGCAAGAGTAGTAATTATGATGGCAAGTATTGTTGCTGCTCTGCAGGCAATGGAAATATTTCTCATGACCTATGTAGGGCTCTGTAAGGCTGTATATATATATGTAAAAAGAATTGAAGGTAATACTATGCAACTTCATGAAAATAATCATTATTATTATTACAAGCAAATCTACCCTTCTATGATGGAGGCATGAAATGAGGGAAGCAAGTCATAACAGCTGTATGCATTGAGAAATGTGTGAATGGACTTGATAGATTACTGGGTGATGTCTTAGAGTAATCACATTATTGTTGGTGATACAGCATTCTATTGCAACTAGTCTTGTTTGCGACTGACATGTGATGACGATTCACTCACGATCTGAAATAGGCTCCCAGCCTCTGTATCATGAATGGTTATGTGGACCATTCTTAAAGAAAGCCATAACTTTTGACCACTACATAAAAAGTATTAAGAAGAACATGCTATTTAGATATACTTTTATTTTAGTTGTTTGCATTATTTTATACTTGTTTATACATTCAAACTTCACAAATTTCCTTATTTAAATTATGAATCATTCCTTTTGATAATATCAACATAATTACAAAACTTCTTTGTAGATGATATTTTCTGTTTGGTCGACACTAATTTTCAAATTACTGGAGTCCGTTGCTCTTCTCATAGCGACGTATAACTGGCCGTGTGTAAACATCGGACTGAGTAAAAATACAACTACACAATCTAAAGTCTGGTTCTGAGCCTTGTTTGCTGTGAATGTGTGAGTGGATCTAGGGTTGCAAAAAATCAAACTAAGACTAACCTCTCACTGTTCTATGTGAATAATGTCTGGATGTTCTGGTACCATGGGTTATCTTGATCGACAAAGCTGTGATGGCAACAGCCACTTTGATTAGCCATTTCGAATCCTACTTGAGACTGACACTCGTCAATAACCACTAAATAATTACACACGACACTTTTCCCATTTTATTTTCACTATTAACTGTCCTTGCGACCCCCTTCATATCTGTGATGGGGCCATGAACTATACAATGAAAATCCAGAATTACTCATGGTCAGGGAATTTTTAATAAAAATGCGAAGGTGGTTTCTCAATTCCAAAATCGATATCCATGAAATAATCATATTTTCTGACTTTTTTAATGCTAAAACCTTCCTGACAACTGTCTTTGTAATCCCAGCCATCTGGTCGTGAACAGGGAACAGACAAAGAGATGGACAGACATATGGACATAATGCCCATTATGGAAAGATTGCCGATATATATATCAGGTAGCTATCATAAATGACATCAATGCTTGCACCATATGTATATAATACAAAGAATATATATGCATGTATACACACATATATGTACATACTTACATCTACATGTGTATATAGATGCATATCAGGGTACAGGACGTTAGAACAATGAACTACAGACAACGAAACGAACACATAGGAAAACAGAAAGCCACTTGGAATTATTCCTTCATCAGCTGCCCCTATTCTAACTCGACGTTTCGAAGATAAGGCAGAATGTACTCTAGAATAGTCTCTTCCTGAGTAGTATATATATATATATATATATATATACACATGCATAACATCTACCAATATTAGAAAATTTGGGGCTGTTGGGAACATCCTACAGCAGGGGAAAGGTGCAAGCATTGATGTCATTGTATAAATAAACAAGAGTTACAAGGCCATCTGCAGCAATAGTAGAGATATGTCACTTTGCTTCTGTTGCTGGAAAGTGCAGGTTAAAGTGTTGTTTTCATATACTCTTCAGCAGCATTAATGAATCAATGCTGTCTGTACAACTAACATGATTTTCATAGCCAGTCTGGTAATCACAGGAAAATGATTGAGAGTCTCATCAGAATTTGGCTGTTGCTTTTGTTAATTTCTCCAAAGTACATACATACATTCATACATACATATTTACACACACACACATAAGCACATTTAACACACACACACATAAACACATATAACATACACACACACATTCATGCACACACATGCACACATACATATGTATATGTTTATATGCAATTACATAGGTGTACGTAATTGTATACGTTTGTCTATTTATATAATATACATATAGGTATTATTAAGATATAAAATATGTAATGTAAACTGAATGAACTGTAGAGTAAATTAAGCCATATGTATTACAATAAAATATGTATACTTTTTCTCATCTAAGACATAATTGTTTCTTTATGATAAATGTCTATAGCGATATGCATGTGTATTCATTTCACCAGCAGAACTGCAAGTGATATACTTGTTGGAAATAAACTCATTTATATACATTAGTAACTGACACAGAACAAAAAAATAAATAAATAAATAATTAAAAAAAAAAAAAAAAAAAAAAAAAACAAGTTATTAATCCAAAGATATAAAGTAAGTTTCAAGCAAAAATTCCCTTGGAGTAAGTTTCTCTACATCAAACTAGCTACAACAATTTCGGGCATCTTTATTTCAAACATCTCTCCTCCCTCTGTCTCTCTCTCTCTTACAGTCTTGATGATGATGTGAATACATGTGTATCTTATTAAATGTTATTTATTATCATTAAAAATCATTATTTAATGAGCTTATCTCAAAAGAACAATTATTTCCAGAGTATTCTATTTTAATATGCATACTTTGATTTACTTTTCAAATTCATTTAATTAACATATATTATTACTCTAGCTTTATCTAAGTCTGTTGAGCTCTTTCATAGACTTTGCATGAAAATAGATACATCCTTGATGTGGGTGACGAATATCCATTTACAGGTTTGCACATCGAAGTAAATATAGGTTTTAAAATATGTAAACTAAACATTTGTAGATATACAAAACCAATCACAATGTCAGATACTATTTGTCCCTGTGAGGGGGTCAGTCATTTGAATTCTTTGTGTAGAATTAGTTGCTGTTGCTAGCTGAATCATCCTAACTGTTCCATGTGGATATGGATAGGTACCATTAATGGAATTAATATGATTCTTGTGCATATGCAATAAGGAATTTAGAAAAATAAACAATTGGGATGATATTGTAAAAAAAGGTTAATGGAATTTCATTATGCAAGACCAGATTAGCTTACTGTCTTAAATTGGTCAGTTTTATAGTTATAAAATCTAGGCTATTACCACAGTTAAGCTATTATTTTTGCAGATAAAAATTTAGTTACTATTAACTTCACAACATGCACCTGTCCCTTATCAGGTAGCTATCATACTTCTTTCTGAAGATTTCAATAATGACTGCCACATTAACTTCTGAACAGATGATAAAATTAATTGACTTTTCTAAGGTAGTCATTCATCATATACAATTTCACAATTTATTAACATGTGGACACATGCAAGCATGCGTGAGCACACACACACTCATACACACACACACGTGTGTGCATATGCACGCACACAGTGTTCCTAGTGTATGAAGGAAAAAAAAAAAGGCAATGAACAATTTTTATTGTCTGCAAATACACTTTTAGATGTTTAATTCATTTTAATGCAAACTGCTATTTATAATTATTTTTAGGAGTAAAATGTTCAATATAATTAATTAGAAAAGTAAATTAGTAATTGACTGTTGTAACATACAGGAATTTCACAAACTTTTAAAATAAAGTAGCTAAGAGATTTGGGGGATTAAATTTGTCTGTCTGTCTCTCTGTATCTGTCTATCTCTCTCTCTCTCAGACATACACAAACACAGACATACACATGTTTTCTCTGTATGTGAGTGTGTTAGTGTGTTTGAATGTGCTTGTGTATACCAGTTTTCAGTCAAACCATGCCAGCATGGAAAGCGAACATTAAATGATGATGATGATATATGTATATATATACCACTTTGCAGATAGTCGGCAATTTTCATATAAATTCTACTTCAACTGATATCCAAATAACAATCTATGAATTTAAAATATTTTGTTTCCTTACTATGTATCTGTTACATGAGTTTTTATGTTTCATACTCTACAATCTAAATTAATGTTGTTGTTAGCAGTACATTTAAAATTTCTAAACCTACATGTTATTTATCCTGTATTATGATTTCAAAATGTGAGTGTCTGCTATATCATGTGCATTATGTGTGCATTTTCAGACATGAATAAAATATGGAAATTTGAACTAATGGCTAATGCACTCACATAGATAAACAGAGGCCAATACCTCAAAGAGTTGATAAGAGTATTTTCTTGAAAAACAACACACCTCCAAATGACACTCCTTCTCTTTTGAACAATATTGAAATTGATCTTATATCTCTCTCTGTCTGTCATTCTCATTTATTCTCCCATTCCACTTTATTACTTATATGACTGTTTTGTAGCTGTGTTATATATCAAAACTACTTAAAATTCTTCAGTCCCTCAATATTGACTAGAGATCTCTAAAAAGTGTTTTCTATCTCTTCAAATGTGTTTTGCATTTGTATTATATTTTCAATATTATCTATGCAGAACACAAGATATAAGCACACCATATCATGTATTTGCAATATATACCATTTGTTGTGCTATATATGTGTGTATGTGTTGAAACCTAAATTTTGAAGAAATTTGTTCTAAAATCATGCCTACATGAATACACACACACACATGCTTACACATATAAACAGACATATTCAGAATATTATTGCAAAGGATCAATTAAATGAGCAGAGGGGCTTGGTTTACATTTTACTTGTGATCTACTCCTGATCATGTTCAAAAGTATTGAACTATTGTTTTTATGAGGTGGTATCAAAGTGGCAGGAATGCTGGTACCAGTGTATTACTGTGCAAGGTGATAATTTAAAAGGAGATGATGTTAAAGCTTAAGTAAATAAGTTCTTTTTTTTTTTTTTAAAACATAATTAGTTCAGAAACTTTTTGATATCACTTTCACATATTTACAATTGAAAATGTTTTAGCTGAGAACAGAATATCCTGTTGCCTACTTTGGAACTTTAATAAATAAAATGTTAGAATACTGGTCTATTTGTAATAACTAACCACATATACAAATGAGAGAGAAAGTGATTAATGAATGGAGGTGTGTTATTGTAAAATCTCGTTTTCTCTTAAGAGTTTGACTGACAAGTTGTTATGTCTTTTATCTGCCATTGTTCAATCTACATCAAACATGCCTCAAATTATAGGCATTTCATTCAGAGAACATTCTGTTATATTCAGATGTGAAAGAAACTTTTATTAGGCCATGTGTTCTTTATTAAGATAGCTAGGTGTGAGAGGGTCACTATTTCTAGTAAGTTGAGCAAGCATATTGAAGTTCCCTTGTTAACTCATTTTACTGAATCTTATAAGTTGATAGAGATAATAGTTATATCTCATCATCTTTATGAGTGCTGACAGCTGCTGCATACAGCCGAATAAAATATTAACACTTACAGTTGCCAAGATGGTATTTTCTATGGACCACATGAAACTTGATGATACTTAAGTATTAACATATGTGTTATGCTTCAGTGGACCTGATATATATTTAATACATTTCAAATCTATATTTTCCAGTTGTTATACATGTCAATGCAATGAAGGAAGACTTACTGTAGCAAATGGTTAAATAAGATAGCATCACATATACAACTTAAAAAAAACTATCCCCCACCTTCATAATAGCTGCAAATGGAAACAAGACTGTGTGCGCATGCATGCACACACACACATACACACATATATACATATCTATATATTTATGCATGCATACATCTAATCATGTATATATATGTACATATGTATGTAAATTACAAATAAGAGAGTAACTAGTAAATTACAGAATGAGAACAATCTGGCCACCAGGGGTTTAATGAAGGGTTTGGATTCAAATTTAATGAATATGCCTGAATATAACAGCCGCTTGCTTCCAGGTGAGGTGATATTTCCACCTGACCCAAAAATTTTTTCACAGAAGACTGGAAACGAATGACACCCTTCAAGCGATGGAGACCCTTACTTACAACTATCACACAATGTTGAGACAAAGAGGTATCAATATACATGCATACAAATATGTATCAGTGTTGCTTCCCAATCATTTGGTCCTGGGTTCCGTCCCACTGTGTGGAGCCTTGGGCAGATGTTTTCTACTAAAGTTTTGGGCCAACCAAAGCCATGTGAGCGGATTTGGTAGATTGAAACTGAAAGAAGTCTACTGTATCTGTGCATCAGTGTGTGTGTGTGTGTGTGTGTGTGTGTGTGTGTGTTTGTGTGTGTGCACCTGACAACTGTTGTTGGTTTGTTTATGTACTCGTAACTTGTGGTTTGGCAAAAGAAACTGATAGAATAAGTACCAGGCATAAAAATAAGAAATGGGGCCAATTTGTTTGACTAAAACCCTTCAAGGCAGTACCCCAGAATGGCCACTGTCCAATGACAGAAGGAGATAAGCTCACCAAATAGACTGTTTCCCACCATCCCCAACATATACCCCTTCACACACATTGTACTCCCACATATATAGACCCCCCACACACACACACACACGTACGCATAACACACTACATGCTAACATAAAACACCTTAACCAATACAGGAAGAAAACAGTGTAATGAACACAATTATAAATACGCACACTCCTGGAAAAAATTATATAGATGACACCACTATACATACCCCATCCCCACACTTAATAATGCACATATTTCCGACATACACGTCAAGATAACTCTTCCCAGCTTCACAGCGAATCCAACTAAGGGACATAACTCATAGCCTAATCCCCTGCCCTTTTTTGTTTCACCATCTCTTTCATAGCAACCACAGACCAGATGTGTCAATTCACCTCTGACAATAGAGAGCAGTCAGCATATTCCCTTCCATAACGGGTAACTCTGATGAGCGTAAGGTTATATAATTGGATTGTTATTCCATTGTAGTCCTAATGTGAAACCAACTGGCAAAATCATCCATGATGGGTATATAATACTGTACATTTTGTATATATATATATATATATATATATATATAAAATATATAAATTAATATGAACATGCATATAAACTGATACACACACAGGATTATATTATATATATATATATATATATATATACACACACACCTCAGGTTATTAGTAACACAATGCCTAAGTGAAATAGTAAAGTATATATATATATATATGTATTCTATAACAACTATTGAGTAATCTTTAGGTTTTAATGTGAAATTGGTTTTGTGTGTAACTTGACATGAAAGCAAATATTAATACATATGTACATACTGATGACCTGTAAAAGGTACCTGTGCTGGTGACACATAAAAGGCACCTGTGCCAGTGACACATAGAAAGCACCCTGATACGCTCTGTGGGGTAGATGGTATTAGGGAGGGTATCCAGCCATAGAAACTAAAACAATACAGACCAGAGTCAGGTGTAGTTCTCAGGCTTATCAGCCCCAGTTAAACTGTCATACCCATGCTAGCATGGAAAATGGACAGTAAATGATGATGATGATGATGATGATTGTGTGTGTGTGTGTGTGTGTGTGTGTGTGTGTGTGTGTGTGTGTGTGTGTGTGTGTGTGTGTGTGTGTGTGTGTGTATCTATAATTTTGCTTTAAAAATACTATATGTAATAAGAATTCCTAGAAATACATTGTTTGTCTGATATCTGTTATGTAACAGTTTTGATATAGGTTGATAGATTAAGGCTGCAATTTGAAACTGCATGGGGTTCTTTTTACCTGGGAAATTATTCTGGAGCTGCCATATTCATAATATATAATTATAAATAAAAATTTATTTATGCCTTTTCATGGTCGTTCTAATTTTGGCAGAGGCTGAAAGAAGTGACTGAAGCGCAGTGGATATAAATCATATTAAATGTAGGTGTTGTGGTAGTAGAAGTAGCAGCAGTAGTAGCAATGGATAAAATGACTGGTGTATCCTAGTTTACCAATAGTTTCTAGAAACATCAAGTACGACCTCTCTTAAGAAACATATTCTTTAGTAGAAATTACTCTTAAAATTAAGTGTCAACAGCTTAAGCCCCATTATGATTTTTGTACATCTGTGAGCAATAATGTCTTCAGTGACAACGTTGAAAGTGATAATGACTATTATGACAATACATAGATATACAAATACACAAGGTATCCATTAATACAAATTCATATAAGCACACATTCACACAACCCTAAATACGTACATATATATATATATAGATAAATTTACAGGCATACATATGCATTCATAGAAGTAAGTGCATATATTAACACATTTCCAAACAAAAAAAAAAAACATACAAAACTGTATAAGTGTTTTAGATATTATTTTGCTGCTGCTATTGATGATGATGATGATTGTATGAAAATACATTGAGTAAGACCTTGTTGCTAACTGATGACTTGGAATGTGATTGGTTTGAAGGCTGCTTCTTGGATTCCTTGAAGTTTCTATGGTAGAAAGGAAGAACTGCTGTTTTTGGTATATACATTATTGAATGGCATCAATGTTTTCCATTGTCTAATCAATCAGAGGAAAAGAAAAGGGGGGAAAAAAATGTAGAAATATATAAATGAAAGGGGACAAGAGGAAGCAGATAGAAAAGGCTTAAGAGAGTTGCAGAGAAATGGAAGGCGGTGAAATTCCTTTCCATTTATGAGTCATTCCAAGATGCTTCCTGTTGTGAATGCCCGGACTGTCTTTCTTGCACAGCAGACATTATGAAAATTGTGTGTAGGACTGAATGTTGCCTCCATGTTTGTGTGTATGTGTGTGTATATGAATGACTCTGCTGGAAAAAAAGTTTTGGAAGGTTGGAAAGAAAAGATTTTTTACTGCACAACTAATGGAAGGTTATGAAGAGATTCTATAGGAAAAACATCATCATCATCATTATTATTGTTCTTGCATTGGCCTTTGCAAATCAATTTTTTCTCAGTTTTGACAGTAGTCAGGTTTTTATCCTTTCCTTTTGTTTTCATTTTTTTTTTTACTTTTGTTTGTTTTGTTTCATGATTTATTGACATTTAAAATAAGTGTTTATTTTCTAAACACATTCTCAACAAAGTTATTTCATTTTTGGAACTTCTGCTGTTCCGCCTGATTGAAATTTTCCTTATATGGTCTTTCTCTCTCTCTCTCTCTCTCTCTCTCTCTCTCTCTCTCTCTCTCTCTCTCTCTCTACATATATATATATATATATATGTATATGTATATATATATATATATATATATATATATATACTCTTTTACTCTTTTACTTGTTTCAGTCATTTGACTGTGGCCATGCTGGAGCACGCCTTTCTTAGTCGAGCTAATCGACCCCAGGACTTATTCTTTGTAAGCCTAGTACTTATTCTATCGGTCTCTCTCTATTGCTGAACTGCTAAGTTACGGGAGGCGTAAACACACCAGCATCGGTTGTCAAGCAATGGTGGAGGGGACAAACACACACACATATATACAATGGGATTCTTTCAGTTTCTGTCTACCAAATCCACTCATAAGGCTTTAGTTAGCCTGAGGCTATAGTAGAAGACACTTGCCCAAGACATATATGGAATGTTTATATATAATTCACCTATATTTGCACCATCAGAAAATCATGAAGTGGCTGTGTGGTAAGAAGCTTGCTTTCCAACCACATGGCTTTGGGTTCAGTCTCACTGCATGGCACTTTGGGTAACTGCCTTGTACTGCATCCTTGGGCCAACCAGAGCCTTGTGAGTGGATTTGTTAGATGGAAATTGAAAGAAGCTCTTCAAGGTGGTGCCCAGTGAGGCCACAGTCTAATAATGACTGAAACAAGTAAAAGATAATATTTACATATGAATCTGACAATCAGCATGTCACACTAATTTCTTTGGTAATACCAATATTTATATCTGTTGCAAGGCAGTGAGCTAGCAGAATTGTTGGCATGCCAGGCAAAATGCATAGCAGCATTTCATCTATATTTGTGTTCTGAGTTCAAATTCTGCTGAGGTCAGCTTTGTCATATATCATTTTGGGTTGATAAAATAAGTACTATTTGTACACTGAGGTTGATGTAATCGACCCCCCCCCCCGCCACCACAAATCCCTGGCCTTGTACCAAAATTTGAGACCAACATTTACATCTGTTGCTTTTCTTGACTCTTTCATTCTCCACACATACATAAACACATTCTGGTCAGACAGAGACTATTAACTAATTTGATTATAATTTCTTTTTGCATCTTTATCATCATCATCATTTAACTTCTGTTGTCCATACGGGCATGGGTTGGATGGTACCAGACTGAACACTCCTACTGAACATTCCTTTTCCCCTGTCCACCCCCACCCCCACAACCTAAGCTCATCACTCACTCTTTCAACCCTATGTAACTCTAATCTTGTTTCTCTTGCATACCCACCACATTTCAAGTTACCTATCATCATCATCATCATCATCATCATCGTTTAACGTCCGCTTTCCATGCTAGCATGGGTTGGACGATTTGACTGAGGACTGGTGAAACCGGATGGCAACACCAGGCTCCAATATGTTTCCTATTATTGCCATCATCTTCTTCCCACCACCACTACTCATATTTACCAGTGACTATGCCTCCACCAGTGTTCACCATTCACTGCCTTCACCTTTCCCTCTCATTCCATCTGCTGCCCACTTTTTATATTCCTGCAAATCTACTTGACCATTTACCCTTTCCAGTCTTCTCTACTACTTCTCTGATATTCACTGTCTTGTAGCTTGAGGTACAACCCGATATCTCTTCACTGCCATCTTCTCTCTTTTTCTAGCTGAGTCAGCTCTGTATATCCACATCTATAGACACCTGCTTTTGTCATAGTATCATACTCTCGTCCCCTGACATAAAGCCACCTCCTTCAAGACTACACCCCTGTCTCGTTTGAGGAGGTTTGCTCTTGTTTGTTACTTTGTTGATGTCTTATCAGAAGAGCATCAACAAACACTGGAACTATGAGACTCACTGTGTATTTCAGCATTTAGGTGTATATACAAGTATATATTAATCAATGTATATGTGTGTGTCAGTGTGACAAGAAATAAATCATAGACAGAGAGTGTGTGAGAGACACGTATGTATGAGTGCGTGTTCATATATAAATATTACTTATGCATATATCATTATATGTTTATTAGCTTATATTTGTGTATATCAATATCTGTGTATATCTATTTTGGCAAAACATACAATTAAATATATTTATCTTTTAGCACTCACAAATACATACTTCGACATAGAAGTATGCCTCATTAAGGTAGTTCATATGCCTGAAGAAGAAGCACACTTGAAAGCATTAGAGCAGTAATATATTTTTTAAGTAGTCAAAGGTTATGGCTGGCCATAGAGTGACCATTGGTTTTGCACCTGTAAAGCACTTAGCAGTAGTATAAGCAACTCATAAGACTCAAATGTCTGACGGTGCATAACCTCTCTACAACTAGAGGAAGATATAACCGATCATTATGTATTTCTTACTCGAGGTGTGGTGAGTCTATGTATCTTGAGCCGTTTGAGTCTGACAAATCACCTATATTGCTCAGTGCTTTATAGGAGCAAAAGCAATGGTCACTCTGACAGTCCATAACTTTTGACTTACAAATATATGTATATGGAAAATTGTTTGTACTTTCTTGTCTCTTTTCTGTTTTGTCTTTTTTTTTTTATAACAATCTCATTTCCTCTTTTTCTTGAAATGTATATATATTTTCAATTTCATGTCATGATATATATATATATATATATATATATATATATATATATATATATATATATATATATATATATATATATATACATACATACACACTCACACACATACACACACCTTATCATCAAATCTGTATTCCTGCAATATTTTTGTTTTTATTTTCTATACTTGGTTTCTCCAGTAAGGTACTCAAGGTATACAGGTGAGCAAGGCTAGTCTAATAATGCATGATAGACATCATTTGGTTTTGGTTTTTTTCTTACCAATTCAGTGGTATGTGCCAGTATGCCAAATCCTCTTTATTTTCTCTCTCTCTCTCTCTCTCTCTCTCTCTCTCTCTCTCTCTACATCTTTTTCACTCTTATCACTGTCTTCCCAATTTCTCTCCTCATCTACACCATTTTTTTCTTACCGCAGCCATTAGTACTCTCATTCAGATTACAATCCATATTTTTCTGAGACTCTGAAGCAAAATTTAATGCTAATTATTTTTTCTAGAGTAATTTCTTAAAGATCTTTTGATCGTTAAAACACACGTACACACACACGCGCATGGTCGATATAAAGCAAAGAGAGAATATAATTTTCTCTCAAAACAATATCTGATCTAGTCTTTTTATTTATTAATTTCTAATAAGTATTGTATTTCTATATATACATATATTCAGTTTTTTTTTTCTCTGCACTCTCTCACACACATATGCACACACATGCAAATATATAACTTGTCTTTCATCTGATATTCATTTAATATTTAAAAAATCACAATTATCATTAATTATCTATATTTTCTTTGTCTTCATCATTGATTTATTATCAGAAAATTATTTTATGGCTATTATTTTTGTTTTAAATTATGTTCAAGATTTTTATTGAACACCTGATAAATTTTGCATTTTACTCACTGTATATGGATGGCCAGACTCAGAATTAAAAAAAATATATATTATGTAAATTTCAAAACATTCTTACAACAGTCTCTAACATATTAAGCTTTTCCTGATAAGGACTATATGTACTGAAACAACTTCTGTTGTAGTCTGTTTGAAATTATCACTTAAAAGTTGCACTACATGTATGTTTGTCTTTCTTTCAGCTCATAATGCTGCTGAATTTAATACAAAATATATTGTTTAATGTGACTCGAGTACTAGTGTGGTGGTGACGGTAATAATTTGCAATAATGTAGTACCTTTTTTTGATTGGTACCTTTGCATTTTTGGTGCATAGTGCAATAGCACTGGATAAATTTGATGCCCTTGTGCAATTATTATCATCATCATCAATGGCAACATCTTAATTATTATGACAATCCATACTGATTGAGTGGCTGAAATTATTTTCATAAGAAAGCAATCAAATAATCTAGATGCTTAAAAAGTGATTATTTACCTAACATAGAAATTATGAGCAGTGATGAGCATTAAGAGTACTAAAATAAGAATTATCCAGAATATACCTTTTGATGGTATAGCTTCTACAAAGAGATTCCCATGTCTGTGCAACAAAAATAACCATTATTGTTATTTCGAACATTACTGATGCCAATAAATTTTATTTTATTTGTCCCATAGACTTCTAAGACTTCATGTATGCATTAAAGAAAAAAGGAGCTAATTACTTTTTGTTGATTGATTGAATCAGTAAAGGAGTAGAGAGGATATTTCATTTGGTTTTTAGTCCCATGATTTTATGGTATCTTTCAGCTTTCAGGTGATGATAAAATAAGTACTACTTATCCAAGAACTAGTGGTGGAGGGCTCAGTTAAGATCACTCTGTCACCCACAAAATTTATGTCATCTATTTAATTTGGAAAATATTATCATCATTAAGGGTGGTGGAGTACCCAAAACTGTACATTGCCTCTTGATTTATTCATATTCTGAATTCAAATTCTGTCAAGATTGCCTTTGTTTTCATCCCTTCAGTCAATAAAATAGGTTGCAGTAATGTGCAAAGATCTATCCAATAATCTCTATCTATTGCTTATAAATTTATGGCTTTGTTCCAAAATGGAGAAGCCAATAATATTAAAAAAAGTAGCTGCTGATGTAATAGAAATGGTAGAAGTTGGATATGAAGCTGATCAGTGTTTTCGATTTAGCACTAAAGTTGAATTATTTAATTGTACACTTCCAGATCTTTTACCATGTGCTAAACTGAGAAATAACCATTATCAGGCTACTGAATTGGCAGGATTTTTTATGCTACCAGACTATTTCATCTAGTTTCATTATTCTATATTCTAACCCCTCCGATTTCACTTGAATTTCTTTCCTGCACAAAAATTAAAGTATGTGTGAGTACCAGTAATATAAAGAACTTCTCTCTCAAATATTCCTCTTCTCTGCTTTCTGGACAGAAGTCATAATTATTTTCATCTTATTTTTTTTGGTTATGATTTCAAGACAATCTTTTAACATTTAAATATTTTGATTGCCCTAAAGTTTGTAAATATACAAAAAAAAAATCTGAGCTTCTTTTCTTGTCAGACTTGTATAGCGTTCTGCCGAATGAGGTGGTAGAATCATCAGAGCTTTGGACTAGAAGCTTAGTGGCATTTCTTCTGGTTCTTTATATTCTAAGCTCAAAATCTTGCCAACTTTGCCTCTCATCCTTTTCAGGGGCCAATAAAAGTACCAGTCATTTACTGGAGACAATGTATTTCACTAACACTACTCCATCTAAAATTCCTAACTTTGTGTCAAAAGTTGAAACACTTTTTCTTTTTTATCTCCACCTCCCCCTGCATTTTCAAACTTATGGACTTGTGTCCAGTAGTAGCAAACATTATCATTGTTCAAATTCCATAAAATGTCGTCATCATAATCATCATCATAATCATCATCATAATCATTATCATCATCTTTTAACGTCCCTCTTTCATGTTTGCATGGATTATTTCGTTTGACAGGATCTGGCAGGTTTGAGGACTGTACTGTGCTCCAATGTCTGCTTCAGTGTGGTTTCTACGACTGAATGCCTTTCTTAATGCCAACTGTTTTACAGAGTCTAAAGGTGTTGTTTACATTGCACCAACACTAGTGAGGTTACCATGTAGCTCACAAGACTAGCAACCTTTTGACTGAGTGATGCTACAGTAGAGAGGAAGGCACATTATGGAAGAATAGACAAGGGTAATTGGAAATAAAAATGCTTAGAAGAGAATGTGACTGTCTACCATTTTTAAGTTCCCCAAACTGTCCATTTGTTACTATTTGTATTCAAATCTTGACATAAATTGTGTTACTTTGTTGTAAAGGGATTTCATAAGATAACATTTGTTGTACAACATCCAATATTACTATAAGATGCATTTTGATGACTTCCTTTTCCTATGTACTCGTTACATAGTAGGGCCCCTGTAATTTGACCATACCCTTCTATAATTCCATACCTTTCATTAATTTAGAATATTATCATCATAAGTATCATTATTGCTAATATGTTAGCTCTAGTATTTGCAGTTTATTTCTTTTTATCATTCACTCCATTTTCTTGTATTTCTATAGTTACATATTTATCTACTTATATTCTTCTATGTATCTCTTCTATTTCTCTTAATAAAGCAATATTTTCTTTCCAAAAGACTGAAAGAGCAATTCTTTTTGAAAACAAACACCCTCTTCACATGAAATACTCAAATGCAATTACTTAAAAATAAAATTGTTTTATCGAAAACTGCTATCACTGTCAGTTGGGAATAGATAGCATCAAAATAAATGTAAATCGCTTCTCTGATTTCTTTCACACATGTGCGCACACACACGTGCACACATACACGCACAAACACACACACACATACATACACACACACTCTCTCTCTCTCTCTCTTTCCCCCATTTACGTCTCCATCTCAAACTCACAACTTTAATTTGTAGATCTATGATCAGTGAACTCCCATCTTATAGATCTATCATCAAACTAAAAATAAGTCCCATTACATAGTTTAGATCATCTAATATATCATCAATCATAGAAGTTCAATACATCGATATATCTTATACCAAACATAAGCAGTTCAATACTTCTTTCATTAAGCATAGAACATCATAGAACCCATTTATCAGATCTATCTTTCATGAAACATAGAAATTCAATGCATATCTCTTTATAGCATCATGTGTATGAAAAGCTTACACATAGATCTATCTTTCATTTGGTCTTATCTGTTTATCGATTTCTCTAACTACCTATCTATCTATCATAAATTATGTGCTCAATACATAGATCATTTATCAAACATATAACTACCGTAGTTTGTCCAATATATATGAAACTTAGAATTTCTGTTGACGTTATCTCTTCCTCATCAAACATCCCAGCACTCACCACTAAACAGACCTATCTCAGCAAATACCAAGCTTATTTATTTAGAAGTTGTTTATCATTGAAAAATCATTTTTAATACATACATTACCAAAATTTAAAATATCAACATGCAAGATCTATCTTTTACTCTGTAATCCTTGTAAATAGCTAAATTTAGCCACGATACAATTACTGATACTCGTTGAATGAAACTGGTCATTCTTTGGCTTGCAAGACATTTCTTTCTAAATCTCAAGTGAAATTATAATTTAATCATTTGTTTATGTCAAATTCCATTGTAATTATGAATGCTTTTGTGGTTTTAAACCGAGGAATATTAAAATCTACCTATTCAAATTTGTTTATCTTTTATTCAATCATTTGGCAACAGCAGCACACTGCTCCTCACCCTTTAATTCAAACCTCACTCAATACACAGATCAAGCTATTGTGTAAATGTTTTGTACTCTCACTATAAATTCTGCTTTCCACTCCTCAGAACTTATAGCACAAAAATGCATTATGCATTGCCCAGATGAATGCAATAATGTTGCACGACAACTGGAACAAAACTAAGGAAAAAGAAAATATTCTCATATTTTGTAGAAGGCAAGGCTGTTTGCATGAATGAATTCTTCTGTTCTTCTCTTTCCTCATTCACTATCTCTTCCCTGTCAACTTCTCTTCATCTATCTCACGATATCTCTTTTCTTTGTCTTTCTTTCTTTCTTTCTTTCTTTTTTTTTTTTTGTCTTAGAGATATCACTCACTGACTTTGATACTTTTCTCTATATGAAGACCACTTCAAGCTGATATGATCACCAATTCCATTGAGCCTTTCATAACACTTGTGGAATGGTTTGAGTTGATTTCCAGCACTGACAGACATGGTTCATGAATCACCCTTTTCTGCTTCCTCACTTGAGCCATTTATTCAGTCACTCATTTCTTGATGTAATCCTCTCACTCATTAATCCTCCACTAAATACATATTCATTCACTCCAGCAGTTCATTTCACTTAATCCATGCATCCATTGGCTGGTCGTTCCAAATATAACATCACAACCTCTCTCCACCAATCAAAATTTTTGGTATTTCGCTATTTCTGCTGACCCTGTCATACTCTGTCAAAGTTACTCTGTCAGCATTTTAAAATTTCAACCTGTGAAACAATACACCACACAAATTATATGAGCATTTTTGTTTAAACATATTATATATGCACATAACATTTATTTCTGTGCATGTACATGTATATACATTTTCCTTTTTACACATGTATGTGCACATGCACTTGATTGAAACACACACAGTTTCTCTCTCTCTCACATACACACACAAGCTTCACACACACACACACACACGCACAAACTTCACACACACACACACACACACAAGCTTCACGCAAACACACACATGATTCACACAAACACACACACATACACACACACACACACACACACACACATACACACACACACACACACACACAGACTTCACACACAAACACACACAAACTTCACACACACACTTCACTCTCGAATCCCATTATTTATTAGCTGTGTCCAAAAATGTTAGCATGCACAAGTGTGGGTGTAAAGTGTAATTTGAACTTGGATGTATGCGAGGAGTGCTTCTATACTTCTTGTACTTGAACATATGCGAGCTTGTTTGTGTGTGTGAGTATATGTTTGCATGTGTGTAAAAAAGAGGGAATTGTTCACTATAAAATTATTTGTTCCTTCTTACCCCCAGGCTGGCCAGCCGGCGCAGCACCTCCTTCTGTTATGGCTTATGGGGCCTGCCCACTGCAACAGTGCAATGCAGACCAGAGTCCAACAATGGCACCAGATGATATGGCCGACTTCTATAACTATGCAAGCGCTGGGTCAGACGGTGACATCGAGACAGACTACGGCATATCTTCCTCACACCCCCGGTTCAGTCACCGGCAAAAATCAACTAACGCATCCCACCACCATATAGACTCTGAGAGTTCGTCTCTCTCCTCTTCAGCTGGCCTTGCTAGTAGCCACTTGAAAGACGCAAATGTCTGCGCGAAACTCTCTGATTCAGACGGCACCGATCAAGAAACTGCTACCATACATTACGGCCATGCAGGTAAAAAAAAAATATGAAAAAAAGAATAATAAATTTCTAAAAATTAATCTAAAATTTAAAAAAATAATTTTTAAAAGATTGAAAAATAAAAGTAAACAAAAAATATGTAATTAAGACATAAAAATTGTTTTCAAAGGTTACTACTACTACTGCTACTACTGCTGCTGCAGCTGCTGCAGCTGCTCCTACTAACACTAACCAACTCCCATCCCACATCAAATAGCTTGTCCATCTATGCTTGCTCAATCTAAGCTATTAATGAAGGATTTACTGTGCATGGGGGAAATGAGCCATTGTGTATTCTTTGCATGCTAAGTGCATGTATGTATATGCTGCAGATGTGCACATGCATGCACATACTGACAGACAGACAGACACATACACACACTACTTCTGCAAGTACAATTACATATCCCCCCCATTTTTTACTGCAATAAGTAATGCATCTACAGCAGATTAGTTGCTGCCCCATGGTATTTCCATGACTACTTCACCTCTTAATATTGATGCTGAAATGCTCCATGTTATTTTTGCTTCCAAGACTACTCCTCTGCTTATTACTTACTCCTACTGCCCTTATTAATTCTGCTCCCTAGTGCTGATGATACAACTACTTCTGTTCCCTCTACTCTTCCTACTACTATCACATGTGCATTGACAGAATCATTGCATCATGGCATGAAGATGCCTGTCCAAATTCTTTATGTTCTCAGTTCAAATTCAGCTTTGATTGCTTGGCGGGGATCAATTTTCAAGGTCAGTAAAATAAAGTACCAATGAAGCACCACGACTGATTATCCCTTAAACCCTTAAAATATAAAGTTATCATAATCTGTTTGTGGAAATCAATATTACTAGGGCTATAAGGCAGTGAGGAGTTAGCAGAAACATTAACACGCTGGGCAAAATGCTTAGCAGTATTTCGTCTGTCTTTATGTTCTGAGTTTAAATTCTGCCAAGGTCGATTTTTGCCTTTCATCCTTTTGGTGTCGATAAATTAAGTACCAGTTGCGTACTGGGGTCGATCTAATCAACTGGACCCCCTCCCCCAAAATTTCGGGCCTTGTGCCTAGAGTAGAAAAGAATATTAGTAGAGCTATAACAAACGCTTTTGTTACAACCTCTTGCATGGTCTTAGAAATATTTTTCACAGTATTTGAATCCCAGAAATGTTCTTGTTGGTGTTGTTGATGCAGCTAGAATCTAGTGTCTGTGGCTGCAACCAAACAATCTGTTTTTCAACCCAACATATACTACTACTACTACTACTACTACTACTACTACTAAACTAGTCTGTTTCATCCTACTAGAAAAATAATCTAAAATCTCTCCCTGATTACATGCCACCATCTGGCAATGGGAAGGCCACACTGAATAATGTAGTTCTTTATATACAGTGGCTAACAGAAGAATTAGAATGGTCATGGTTGGAGTTCCTTTGACGACAGACCTACTCAAGCAGGGCAATGTTAAAAAATGAATCAAATGGAAATGATTAGGGATTTGCCTCATCTTGCAAAATTAATAACAAAATGACTTCTCTCGGTTAGGACAGTCTTACCATTGTCAACAGGAACACCACAGATAGTCTGAGATGAGCTGAAAAAAAGACAAAGAAAAAAAGAAAAGAAAAAGATATATAGTGATAGAACAACTTTGATCATTGACCTACTTGATCAGTGCTGACCTGGGTTAAACAATAACAAAACAAGCATAACTGCAACAATGTTTGCAAATGCTGCTGCTACTACTACTATTACTGCTATTACTACTGCTTCCACTGCTGCCGCTACTACTACTACTACTACTACTACTACTACTACTACTATGTTATTTTTGTTTTGGTTATTTGAATTTGTGTCAATAATAATAACATGCATAACTATATGTTTACCTTCACCACTACCAATAATAATAAGAAGAAGAATGACAACCCTACCATTCATATGACTGCTTGTAATAGCAACAGTCTTCACAAACTCATTAATAACAATACCAATCAATAACTAACACCAATTATTATACTGACAACATCACTGCAAACAATAACCAGTCTTATCACATGTCTGCATCCATCGTCAGCACCACTAATACGCTACCTAACTGCTTCAAGTTCCTCCACTTGTTTCTGATGCCTGGATTTCTTGTACAATTGTCATTATTTCTCATGTATCGAGGCTGATTCTCAAATGATCTGCTATTTATTTTTGACAATCACATGAATGAAGGTTTGTAGAATCTGCTGCACTGGTCAAATACTCAGATACACTTACAGTGGATTCAAACTACAGGCCCTTAGGCTAGTTGTCTAATGCCATATCTAATCATCCATTTAATTAGTTAATTTTCAGATTACAAGTTTTTAAGGATGATAAGTCTCATGATAAACCATCAGCTTAATTCATAGAGGAAGACCATTGCCTCAAATTGAATTCTGACTGACAATTATATGCCAGCAGGGAGCATCTACATAAACCCTCAAATTGCTAGAAATGGAACCCTAATCTCTCTATTATTACACTCTATAATCAGTTGAATGGTAAAATTTTCCTCCGCAAAATGTCCATCATATTTCTAAAAATATTATATAAAACAATTGGTGTGGCATGCTTTTAGGCTCAGAGCTCAGAATCAGAGTATCCAAAGCATAACGATGCCATGACTTTATGCCTGGATAGGAACTGCTAGATAGGTTGAGAGTTGACAAATCCTTTTCTCACTCAACACTTATCAAAATAAAAACCTTTAGCATTTTGACAGGCCACATCAGTCCTAATATTTTACCTGTTTATGTCCAAACTGGCCAGATCTGGCCTCTTACACTTACCCTACAATGTCATTCTAAAAATAAACAATCATATCATCAATTGATCTGAAACACTGCAAATAATTAAGCATCATGGTTGACGGATTAATCTGAATGCTAAAAAATGAAGTGCTAAATTTTTGAACAGCAAACCTATATAAAAGATGGAGTGTTAGCACAGAATCAGGTGGTGAAGTTTTCTGTCCTAACCTACAAAGTGAACATTTTATATGAACTTCTCCAGAGTTACACAAAGCTGGTCTCATACAAACAGCAGCAACAGCCCTTCATTGTGACTAAGATAAAAAGCATAAAGTGAAGTTATCAGTCAATTGGTGCACATGACAAAGACACCATAATTGCAACTGAATTAGGAAGCGATAGAGCTTGTAAATTCAAGAGAGTTAAAGTATGCTCCAGGGAGTCTGTTGATTCTCAAAACTGTCTAAATCAGTTTGGCTACAATATTATGCAATATAAGCTACTTAAATCAATAAACGACATCAGCAGCAATCAGCTTAAAATGCTTTAACAAAATTAAGCAATGGGAACTTGAAGGAATAATAATAAGAAGAAGAATCTATCTACAAATATAAAGCACATAAACAATACCCACACTAAGTATCACTATCATTACATACTGAACTTAAAAACAACACAAACACACCAACAAACAGGCAACTCTATTTACAAGTACAGCAAATTCTTTTGCAAGCAGTTATTTCATTAGAAATGTATCTTATTTCTTCTTCTAAAGTTTTGACCACTGGCAATCTTTTGTTCATATTTGGTTGTAAATTGCCTTCTTGATTAGTTAAGTAATTGTTTGATTTTAACTGTTTTACTATATTTTTTTATTTTTAATTTTATTTGATTTTTTATTTTATTAATTGATCTTATTCTTAGTTTATTCTCTTTTCGTTCTTTCTCTTCTCCTCCTCCTCCTCCTCCTTCTTTCTCTTCTTTTCCTCCTCTTCCTTTCTCTTCTTTTCTTCCTCCTCCTCCTTCTTCGTTCTCTTCTTTTCCCCTCCTCCTTCCTCCTCCTTTCTCTTCTTTTCCTCCTCCTCCTTCCACCGTTATGACATTAATACTCACACCAATGAGTATTAAATTCTACAAACTTCCATGCAACCACACCCATTGCCATTGTCACCACCATTAACAATAACAACAACAATACCTTCAACAGTTAATTACTTCCTCCTAACTGAAACCATAAAAAACAAAAAACAAAAGCAACTAATGGGCCTCTTCATAGTTGGTTGAAATACTAGAAATAACAGTCAAGTGTCACCTTGTTCTCTTAAAAAGATAAGGATATATTAGATGAGGTAGTTCTTGGCGTACAAGAAAAAAGGAAAAAAAGAAAAATTGCGATTGTCATTGCTAACACCTTTTGATCCTAGTTTGCTGCATTTGGGTTAGCTTGGGGTTGAACAACAAAAGCAACAGCATAAAAACATAAGCTCTGTTTCTTTTTGACTCCAGTACATTTGAATAGCATTTATACCAGTATTCGAACAAAGTAATTATTATTCAAAGCAGCCAATTCCAGGAAGCATCACAAAATGATCTGATGTATTGTCCACTGTCTATGACCAGCACAAAGCATCAAATGAAAATTGGCTTGTGGATAATGTACATTTCAATCCAAATGACCATGAGATTAAGGTACTGCTGACCACTCAGTCATATACAGTTTCAAATCATTTAGCTACCATTGATTTGTGTCTAAGGCACTTGATTCTGCTTGCACTGATTTATCTGAAGGTAAAACAAAAAGGTGAGGCCATTCCATTGATTATCCTAAATGACTCTGTTGTCACCATGATAACATTTATTGTAATCTTTGAGAGATGTAAGTTGGGCAGGCCAAACATATATATATATATATATATATATATATATATATTTGCACTATTTACATGACTGAAGAAAAATAATTTCTTTCTTTCTTTGCAGTTGTGTATTTAACTGTAGGAAGGGGATCCAACATATAAAGAAAGCATGCGTGCAAAACTGGACATAAAATAATATTTAATTTTAAAATATCATACTTTGGTTTTATAGACTCATAAAAACTGGAAATTACTCCCTTTTAAGATGAAATATTGACATGTTTTGCAGCCCAAAATATACTTGGGTGGATACTTGTTACATACACAGCTACATTTAAGTTCTTCACTTAAATAAGAGTTTTAATGCTTTTCTTCACTCCTGTTGATTTTTAAAAATCTACAATTAAGTCAAGTGTACAACAAAGGGTTCAGAATGTTAGTCATTGCGCTGTGCAGTGTTAATAACAACTCAACCAGTATTTAATAAATATTTAGAACAATCAAGAAATAATTAAAAAGAGTCAATAAATGACTGAGGAAATAGAATAACAGTGAACCTATCGTTAATTAGTTGAAATACAATAAATCAAATTATAAATTCTAAGACTTGTTTTAAATATTTGCTCTTTTTGGGAGACTAACAATAACAACAACAGTAATAATAACAAAACAGTCCTTGAAATTGGGTAAAAAGAGGACAATTGCATCTATTATACAGCCCCTGCTTTTTGATTGTGTTTTCTTTATACATATATATATATATATATATATATATATATATATATATATATATATATATATATATGCTAGTTGAATATTTTTAGATTTCCAGGTTTTAAAAAATCTTTTTAGATTTTGGTTTCTGTGGTGATCCATGTATGCATTAATGCATACATGTACACACACACACATACACGCATGCATGCATGCATATATATACATACATAGATACATACATACATGTACACATATACATATATACACACATACATATGTGCATGCACGCGCACACACACACACACACACACATACACACATTCATACATGCATGCATACACACTTACAAACATCCCTACACACACACAAAATGATTACTATTTATTGTGTAGCTTGTAGAGTGCTTAGTTGTGTAGTAAAAGAATGCGTAGAAGGGCTTCCAGATGTGTAAATATAAAAAAAAAAAAGAACCCAAAAAACCCTAAGTCCAGCAAACAAAAATTATTGTTTTAAATGGTTTGTTTGGAACAGAATGGAATGGCATTATATTAGATGTTGATATTTGTGGTTTCTTTATTGATATTTGTTTATGCACAAGTTTTTTTTGTTCATTATTGTTTTCATTATTATTATGTAAAGCATATAGAAGAAGTGTAGTGGAATTGGCCAGATCAGAAGGGTGTGTCTAGAGTTGAAATAATTTCCAGTGATATATTGACATGGTGGTGGAGACAAGGTTCTCAACTCAACTGATCCAATTAAATAGACAACTCATTTGCTTTTAGCTATTAGCCTTCAACCTTATTCTATGTATAAATTTCTGATGCTTTTGTGTTTTTTTTTAAATTACTTAACATAATAAGATCGGCACTGACCATGGCCATTGAAGTCCTAAGCATGTTATTATAACATAAAATGTGTCTTGGGGTTTTCAAACTTGGTGGAGCCATCCTTGTCAACATTTAACTAGCATCAATTTCTTCCAGAGGAAGGAGAAGAACCACCCCGTAGCACTTGAATGATCAGTCCTGACAGTTGAAAGCAAAGCTAACTTCAGCAGGATTTGAACTCAGAAAGCATAGTATTAAAGCAAATACCACAAAATATTCTATCCAATGACTCTGCCAATCAACCACATTAGTATATTGTGGCCAACTGATCTAATTAAGCATATAACTCAATTTCTTTTAGTAATTAGTCAAGAGCTTTATTCCTATGTTCTGATATGTTTTACAATTACACAATACAGAAAAGATGAACACTAACCATAGCCATTGGAGGTTTTTGTAAGGCATGTGCAGTTGATACTTAAATATGTTTAGTTGATAAGGATAAGTAACAAAGAACTTGCAAAAGATGATGATTCTAGGACTTGGTGTACTGAAGATGTCATCTAGTTCAATTCCCCGGTGAAAAAGCCATATCACCATAAATAACATGGGGAAAATTTCAGAATGTAATGATTGTATTCTTCATTCCCCACTAAGTAACAGATTGTTGTATGTTTGATAAAAAGAAAAAAGTCCTTTATACCTGATGATTGGGCAGCAGAATGGTAGAAATGTTGAAGAGAGTTGCGCTAAATACAATGACAACTTTGTCTTACTCGTGAACATCATTTGAAACCCCAGCAGAGCTGATGCTAACTTCCCATCTGTCTACGAATGTATGGCCATGTTCAATGATTGAATTAGTGCAATGGAAGTCTCTGAACTTTAGCACATGCAAAGAAGGAAGTTGTGAATTAGTAGAATAATACAGTAAGTAGTAAGACCCACTGGCCAGATTGTTTAGGACTTTCATAATTGGTAGCTTTATTGGATTAAAATCTCCATGGTCGCCTACATCTTCTTCCTATCAAAACTCAAGAAATGTCACATGTACTTTGGGTCAAGTCATTTACTATTGAAATCCCAAATTAGTCTTAGAAATAAAGAGCATAATTTGTGGCAAAACATTTTTGTTAAGTAACATGGTTTGATGCTGCTTATCAAATCAAGGAATTAAAAAATTCCCTCCCTTCTCTATGGCCATTGCATCATCATCATCGTTATTATTATTATTATTATTATTATTATTATTATTATTATTATTATTAAAAGTATAAAAATTACATTATTCCATTTCCCAGTAGATAAGTTTATGTAAGGATTAAGTTGGTTAAAAATACTGAGAGAATCTTTTCCTCCACCACCCCTCATAAAAGCAGTAACAAAAATATAAACCAAGAGGAAAATACATAAAAGCATTGAGAAAAAAAAAAAAAGGAAAAAAGGGTCTCTGGTAATCCATAGACACTATTAAAACTTTAAATTGCAAGTATTTCACTTACAACCGTATTAATTTCTCTTGCCACACAACTTCACTCATTTTCAAAACTTAGATATAGTTTCATGTATTCTGGGCTTTTTTTTTTTCTCTACTGAGGATTAGCAAATATGCCCTTTATGTTGTTGTATGATTTTATTTCGTGTGTGTGTGTGTCTGTGCACATACATATTGATTTCATTACACATGTATGTGTATACACACACACACACATATATATGTATATACACAAGCATATATGTATACGTACATATATTCATATATATATATATATGTATGTGTATATAATTTTTAGCTTTAACCTTTTCTTGCTCATTAAAATTCTAGTGCTAATTTTTGTTTTGATTTTTAAACAGTTTCAAGGAAACTACTGAAGTTGAAGAAATAATTTACATTCTTTTCTTTTCTTTTTCTTATTTTATTAAATTTATTTTATTTTGTTTATTCATCCATTTTTTAATTTTATTGATTATCCCTTTTTCTGTTCATTAAAATTCAAATGCAAACACACATTTTGCAAATTTTATAAGCAGATTGATAATAATCTTCTTGCATAAAAAAAAAGGTAAACTAATGCTGCCAAGTCGTTAACTCTCTTACCTTTTTCCTCATCTCTGGGAAAATATTCAACTGACACAGCACTGCATGCTAATTTAACATTTGTCAGTTACAGTAGTGGTACTATGATTAATCCACAGTACTTATTAGCGAATGACAGAGGACATTAGTAGATGTGACTAGCAACATAGCACAGATATATAAAGAGCATTAATGTTTTGCAGGAGATGGTTTGTCTCCTGGCATATCAACCTCACTTGTGCATCTGAACAAGGTGCATTGCTCTGCTAGAAAAAGCTGACAATAATCAAGTTCTATTCTCCTCTCAGTTTCATAGCTAAACTGACAGTGGAAGGCATAGCATCTGCAAAACCAATTGTTGGTCGAGATGAAAAACATTTTGCACTAGGAAAGAAATGAATAGAATGAATGTAAACCATGGATGGAAGAATGTATATGAATGCCTGTGCATGCACACACACACACACACACACTCACACACACTCACACACACACAACAAATGCATCCAAATTCAAAATTGAAGTGCTGGTCAAATGTTGGTATGAAACTGATATGGCCGAATTCTTCCCTTGCATAGTCTATTGTAGTTAATATTCCAGTGATCAGGCATTAGTTTCCAGAAGTTGTATGAACTTTGAAACATTACATAAACTGAAATTTTGACTTCATGACCCTCTTTATCTTTTTTATTGTTATGCTGTAGAGTCGGTCATCTAGCATCTACACACACACACACACACAGAGTGAGAAAGAGAATGGTCAAGTCCAGATCAAATTTTTGTGGGAGATAAAAAGCCATAGACTGCACTAAGAAATTTTTATTGTCCTTTGAAAATACATCAGCAAACTCTAGCTAAAGGCACAGCCTGAAAATTGTGACATTATTCTTTATATAGAAATGAGGACAGAGAAAAAGATTGCTTGTGTATGAAATAATATTTGAATAAATTTTTTAATAATTTTGCCTATCAAAATTTATTTAGAATGCTAGATTGTCAATCCCTTGTTACTATAAAATGGTTGCAATTAGGTCTCTACTCTGTGCATCAGTTTAACTTTGTTGTAGAGATTACATCTTATATGTATGTGGCTTCCCAAGATGGAGGGGTTGCCAATATTGGAAGAGCCCCACCCATCTGGAATAGGGTAGAAACAGTTTGGTGAGGTTAATGGATATTCACTGGATATTCATTCTTTTGATTGGCATTTATCAATTCCCAAGATATGCAAATATGCATGTGGAGATTCTATCTATTCCATCCTCCGTTGATTGGCATCTATTATTCCCAAGAGATGCAAGCTTGCATACGAAGGAGATGTAGTCACAAGAGCCAGCATATGCATACTTTGAATGGGCAGCAGTTTTTGAATTAACTTTTAAGAATCAGCATATCATTGCTTCTAAACGTTGAGGAATGAATATGTTATGTTTTGAAAATCCCAGTTTCAGTGCATAAGTGTATGGCAATGTAATCTCTCTCTCTTTCTCTCTCTCTCTCTCTCTTACTCACACACACACTCTCAGGAACATGTATATTTATATATTTGTGCACATGTATGTGGGAGCATGTATTAAGCTTATGTGTATGTATGTGTGTGTGTGTGTGTGCACGCATGCACACACACACACTCTTACAAATTATATATAAAATACATGTACTGTACATATTCATTATTTGTATAATATATATTATAAATTTAAAAAAAAAGATCTTTCGTGTTTGCATAGGTTGGACAAGCTGGGGAATTGCACTGGGCTGTAGTGTTTGATTTAACATGGTTTCTTCAATTTGATGCCCTTCCTATTGGCAATCATTTTAAAGAGTGCTGTAGATACATTTTTCATGGCACCAGCTTCAGTGAGGTTACCATGAAGCTTTCGTGACAGCTCGTTCATAATTGAGTGGGACTTGAGTAGAAAGCAATGCAGCTTTATGCAAGATAATGAAAGGCTAAAGTATAAAAAAAGGAGCTTGGAAGAACTGGTTTCATGCTGCAGATGAGGAACTTGGTTACTTGAATTGTACAAAAGTGGATGGGAATAATTGGTGTAGAATAAAGATAATGGTGGTGAAATGTAAGGCTGGACTGCTGGGGTTGAAGAACAGGTGGGTAATGGTTACAAGAGTAGATGGAGACAGGAACAAATGGTTAAAGGTAGATAGGAGCACAAAGTACTGAATGATGAACAAAGGTTGAGGAGGAGAGTCTGTGATAAATATGGAATTGGATGCAAGGTTAGAAAGTAGATGAGGACTAGAGATTGGTTGGAGTCGGAGGGGTAGATGTAATGATTGCTTAGAGGTGATCAATGATAGATAGTGTGCACTGACAGACAGGTAGTTCGGAAGAGTGAAGAGAAGCAGAATGTTAATAAATACAGCTGAAAGGAGAAGAGACCCAACAGAAAAAAAGATAACGTGTGTGTGGAGGGAGGTAGATGAGTGGGAGTGGAGAAATAGGGACTGCATAAGAAGAGTGGGAAGAGGTACATGAGTCAACAGGAAGTGTTCAATTGACCTATCATCACACACACACACACACACACATGTATAGGAACTTGTGCACTCAACAGAAGGAAAAACAAGTAGTACTGGCAAAGAGCTCTTTCAGATGCAGTTGCTGTATGCATGACTGCCACTCCCATGTGGGCTTGCACTGCAACAACAGATGCTGCACCACCATCAGCAGCTGACATGATTTCTTCAGATGCAAATCCATGCCCTCTCAAGACCAACGGATGCCTACTACTACTCGTCTGTATCTGTGTGTGTGTATATATATATATATATATATATATATATATATATACACACACACACATATGTATATGTGTACATATATACATACATACACACACACACATATATATGCATATATATATATATGTGTGTGTATATGTATGTATATATGTATATATCATCATCATCGTTTAACGTCTGCTTTCCATTCTAGCATTTGTTGGATGATTTGACTGAGGACTGGCAAACCAGAAGGCTGCACCAGCCTCCAATCTGATCTGGCAGAGTTTCTACAGCTGGATGCCCTTCCTAACACCAACCACTCCGAGAGTATAGTCACCTTATATATATGTATTTGCAGATGATTCTAAGATCCAGAAGGTCATCAAAGCATGCCTTCAATCAGATCTGCTGGCTGTCATCCAATGGGCGGAAAAGAATAATATGCTGCTGAACGAAAATAAATTTGAGTTATCCGCTTCGGAAAAGAGGATACCCTGAAACTCCAATACTCCCTTCCTTCAGGTCAAACTCTGATGGCATCCAACATCAGAGACTTGGGAGTAATTTTGGACAGCAACATAAGCTGGGCCACTCCTATAAAAAACAAAGTTGACATGGCCTGCAGAATAATGCTTCTGGATTCTCAGGACTTTCCAGTTGAGAGATATCCACACCAGTTTTCTTCTTTTCTCCACTTTTGCCCTACCCCACCTTGAATACTGCTGTCGACTGTGGTCTCCCTACATGACACAACGTATCATGAAAATTGAAGATGGCATGACAGGCTTTGAGTATTGGGATCAACTAGAAAAGCTCCAGCTTTATTCTTTCCAATATCACTATGAGAGCCACATCATCTGCATGATGTGGAAAATATTCCATCAGCATTGCCCAAATATACACCCAAGACTTGGACCCCGTGCTATCTGCCCATGACATATATCATACTCATATCACATAACAACATTACAGTACAATTATTTCACCTCAATTGGCCCCGCTCCCTTTAACATTAGACCAAAACACATTAAAGCAGAAGCAGACCCCATAAAGCTCAAGAAGTTTTTGGACAAATTCCTTCAAAAAATCCCAGATAAACCTCCTACACCAAGATATGTCTCTGTAAACAATAACTCTCTTTTCAAGTGGGCCATGTTGTCCAATTCATGATTTGAATGACCCTCCCCAAATACAACAATATAACAATATACATGCATATATATATGTATATATATATATATACATATATATATA
>NC_068987.1:94674080-94678593 GCF_001194135.2 Octopus bimaculoides
TATTGTTATATTGCAAAGTAGTCATTATTTTTTTTCTTACCAAAGAAGCATATGCACACTATATATTCATTCTTCTTCACTCAGTTATGATTATTCTTATTTTATCTCCTGTTCATTGTCCAGAAATCTTTCTCATTACACAGAATCACTGAAGAGGTTACAGATACATGACGAAAGATTTCCAAATAATGTGCAAAAGATAAAATTTAAAAAGTAATAAACACGTGAAGAACAAATAGATAGTGCGTGTGTTTATTTGACAAGGAAAAAAAAGAATGAATACCCCGAAATATAACGATGTCTGTTTCAACATATGGTTTCACATCAGGAATCTCGCAAAACGAATTCATAAACATATATTTGTATCTCAAAGGAGAGAAAAATATATATGCGTGAAGAAAGCAAGAGAGAATGGAGAAGAATCGTGGTGGCTACTACTGGTTTTCAATTGAGGAATGTATATTGTGTGTGGTGAGCATGTTTACAGTATGAAGTAATAGAGATGTACATTGGCATATGTACTTGTAAGTTTATGAAGAGAGTGAGGTAGGAGGGAGGCAGGTGAAAAACAAAATTTTAAGTAGTAAGGGAAAATACAGAGAGAAGTGTGTAAATGACAAGAAGGAATTAAAGGGAAGGTATATTGTTGGAAAAAAAGGTGTCGTCGTTATTATTTGTATTTTGAGAATAGATTTAGTGATCGATGTTTGCAGGTAAAAATTATACTACTGCGTACATTAAGACAATCTGCAGATTGCAAAATAGCTAAGACCTCATCTATGCAGAGATCACACTTGTTATAGCTGCTGTATGGCTTAGCATGGATGACTATGGACCAGTTGAGAGTGTAAGGAGTTGAATCAATCTTTAGTTTGGGGATGAGTTGAGATAACGATGTACTGTTGGATTTTGTTTAGAACTTGAAACTGGAGTAGTGTGTGTGTGTGTGTGTGTGCGTGCACGTGTGTGTTTGCATGTGTGCATACATGTATGAGCTTCTGTTTGTTTATGCTTTTCTGAAAATTGCTCTAATTTCTCCTGTCAGCAAATCTGCTGATGGCTTTGCATCTTTGATGGCACTGGAGATAATCTAACCATCAGTTGTAAAACATGTAAGGATTATATCAACAGAAGGGTTATCTGACCAAGAAAGGATGCTTCAGTAAAATAGTCTTCTGCCTTTTCCCAACTACATGGTTCTGGGTTCACTCCCACTGTGTGGCACCTTGCGCAAGTGTCTTCAACTATAGCTCTGGGCCAACCAAAGCCTTGTGAGTGGATTTGGTAGATAGAAACTGAAAGAAGTGCACGTGTGTGTGTGTGTGTGTGTGTGTATATATATATATATATATATATATATATATATATATACACACACACACACATGCACGATGGGCTTCTTTCAGTTTCTATGTATACATATGTACACACACACACACACACACACACACACACACATACACACATACAGACCATCATCATAATGATTTAGCATCTGCTTTCCCTGCTGGTATGGGTTAGACAGTTTGACTGGAACTGGTAAGCCGGAGGGCTGCACCAAGTTCCAGTCTGATTTGGCATTGTTTTTATGGCTGGATGCCCCTTCCTAATGCCAATCACTACTAAAGTATTATGGGTAATTCTTACATGTCACCGGCAAAGTTAAATATATATAGAATGAGAGGGATACACACACAGATAAACAAACATACATATATACGCACAGTGCACATAACACAAATGAATGGAAATAAAAATTTACAGAAGTAAATACATTTTAGAAAAATTCAATATTTGTTGTTACATATTCTTGTATATGGGAAAAATCAAGATGAAAAATGTTTATATCACTTATATTAATTAATGTCAGTAATGTTAATTATATCGAAGATCTTATTTTTGTGTTGGTAACAGCCAAACTTTATATTCTGATATTTGCACTTGTTAGAGTGCAACACAAATGTTAGCAGTTTGAAGATTGAAGGTTACTATCAATAGCACACACTACACTCTCAGAGTGGTTGGCATTAGGAAGGGCATCTAGCTGTAGAAACTCTGCCAAATTGGAGCCTGGTGTAGCCATCTGGCTCACCAGTCCTCAGTGAAATCATCCAACCCATGCTAGCATGGAAAGCAGACGTTAAACGATGATGATGATGATGATGTCCATTTTCTGTGTGTGTGTGTGTGTGTGTGTCTGTGTGTGTACCTGTGTCTGAGTCTATGTTTGTCTCCCACCACTACTTGACAACTGGTGTTGGTATGTTTATGTCTTTATGTCCCTGTAACTTAGGAATTTGGCGAAAGGAACCAATAGAATAAATAGAGTAAATACTAGGCTTTAAAAAAATCAGTCCTGGAATCGGTTTGTTCAGCTAAAATACCTTCAGGTGTTAAAAGATGGGATATATATATATATATATATATATATATATATATATATATATACATACATGTGTGTGTGTGTATGTGTATATATATTTGAATGACCAATTTATATATCCATATTTTCCCATACATGACCTTTTCTATGTGCCTGTTCATGTAGGAAGTAAGTGTAGCCATGTGGGTGATGTGTTTACTTTGTAATCGCAAGGTCCCGAATTTTATTCCATTACATGGATCTGTTTAACATAGCTTGTGGTTGACTTAAGCCTTGTGATCAAAACTGGGTTGGCAGATACTCTATGGAAGTGCAGAAAAACCTTCTGACACAATTCGCAGACTGATTCAGACTGGGGTCCCTGGGGTATATTCACCCACCCAGACTGTAATTCACTGAACATGTACTTGACAGACATTTCCGAAACTAATGAATGATTCACTTACATATAGATACGTACACACACACACACACATGCACACACGTATACATACACAAACATACATTGTATGTATGAGGGGGTACCCAAAAGAAACTGAAATTTTGCAATATTATTTTATTCTTTTAGTTTAACATGTTTACACTTTTATTGTCTTCAAAGTATTCCCTATTTGAAGTAATGCATTGTTCCAGATGCATTTCCAATGTTGGAGCAATCCTGGAATTTTTGCAAAGTGATACCTTTTAACGCCTCCATTGTTTTTTTTTCTTCACCTCTTCCACATTTGCAAATTCCATAGCACCAGCTTTTGTCATCTTTGATGACCTTCAAAAAATGGTCCAGATCAGCTTCCGTCTGTTCTTTCAGTTCATGACATGCATTCTCTCAAGACTGTTTTTCATCTTCCATGAGCAAGCAAGGTACAAATTTGTTGCAACTCTTTTCATTTGCAATTCCTCACTCATAATTCGTTGGCAGGAGCCCCAGGACACACCAGTCATATCAACAAGTTTGTCAATTGTTTGGTGAAGGTCCTCCAAGATCAGTTCATGAATTTTCGTGATGTTTTCATTCATTTGGGAGGTTGATGGTCACTCCGAATGAGGTTCATACTCAAGCAACAAGTGGCCATTCCTAAAGTCTGAAAATCACTTATAAACTTCTGTTTTGTTCATGGCAGTAGCCTTGGAAGCTGTTTAAAGCATGACAGCTGTTTCAGCCACTGCTTTCCCCTGCAGAAAATGGAATTTCACAGAATCATGCGATTCCTTTGTTTCAGCCATTGTAAAACAAAGAGGCACCATGTAGCAGTATGAACTCACTGGACAATGCTGGTTGCCAGACTGATGCCTGAGGGTCACACCAAGTGGCTTCTAGCAGTGGAAGCCTGAAATACAACAGGCTTGTCCCACTGAGAACATTCCTGGTTATTTTGGGGTAGCCCCTCATATATTATACATGTATGTATGTACATATATATACGCACACATAGCCATGACTGTGTAGTAAGAAGTTTGCTTCCCAACCACACGGTCCCAGATTCAGTGCCACTGTGTGGCGCCTTTGGCAAGCATCTTCTACTCTAGCCTGAGAGTGACCAAAAGCTTTTGTGTAGATTTGGTAGGCTGATGGATGGAAACAGAAAGAAGCATGTTGTGTGTGTGTGTGTGTTTGTGCATGCGTGTGTGCATGCGTGTGTGCATGCACACATGTTTTTGCATTTGTGTTTGTCCCACACCATTGCTTGACAAGAGGTATTAACGTGTTGACATCCCATTAACATTGCAGTTTGGCAAAAGATAGATAGAATGAGTACCAGGTTTTTTTAAAAAAAAAAAAGCACTGGGATCAATTCATTGAACTAAAAATTCTCCAAGGAGGGTGCCCCAGCATGGCCACAGTCTAATAATTGAAACAAATAAAAGATAAAAGATATATTGCTTGTTTATGGTTGTAGCTTCTACTCCTTTTTTTTTTTTTTTTTTTGTAAAAGTCCAATATTACTGAAAAGCTATGTTTGCATCTGTGTCCAATCTATTGGTTATTGATTTCTATGTCTCTTTCACTGAAATGAGGCCACCTGTACAGATGTATATTTTGTATGCCACCATGTTCATGTACATTATATGTATGTGTGTTTACATTTATCTGTGTTTTGTATTGACACAGATACATGTGTGTATTTGTGT
>NC_068987.1:94678603-94681103 GCF_001194135.2 Octopus bimaculoides
CATTTATCTGTGTTTTGTATTGACACAGATACATGTGTGTATTTGTGTTGTTTGTGTGCATGCATATGTTTGTATGGGTGTGTGTGTGTGTATATATATATTGTGTGTGATTGTGACATATATGAGTGTATGTAATGTGTTATCTAATCAAGAAAATATCTCTTCAGGGATAAATATTTCCATATCACTATATCTTGATGCTAATGCATCGGTTGTAGTAATGGCTGTTTGTGAAACAAAAATGAAGATATGAAGAGGTATGTTTACAAAGTACATTTGTTCCGGTGTATGTACACATGTGTATCGTGTGTGTGTGTGTGTTGTGTGAGTGTGTGTGTAACTGTGTAATGACTGGTACAGGCATATTCTGAATACATTGTCAGTAATTTATATATATCATGTTCACATACATGATGAAATTATGCATCGATACACACACCATGCATATATACATAGATATAATTACATACATACATACATTTATATATACATACATACATATATATATATATATATATATATATATATATATATATATATATATATTACAGAAAATAGAGGAATTTGCAAACACAGGAAAGTTAGGAAGATGGCTTGGAAATACACACATATACACACACACACACACACACACATGAACTGTGGAACTGTGTTGAATTTTTCAATATTTAAGTCTAATTTCTTTATGTAGTATTGACTATACTCTTTATTGATATCTTTTCCCTTAAATTTTATTCCATTTTTGTTGTGCAAAAACAACCTGCAGAAAATATATTGGCATTAAATATGGGGTGATTATGATGATGATAATGATGACCGTGCTTCTAAGATGAAACAACATTTTGTGTATTGCAGGAACATTACAGTTACCACCACCATCTTTACCTCCACCTCCACCTCCACCCCCAATTGAAGACATTCCCCAAAGAAGTCCTGTTGCATCAACGCGAAGGAAGTCCTTTGGTCCTTCACAGCGTGGAAACTATTCGGAGGTGGAGAACACGTGTCGCAGATGCAACTATTCTGAAGGAGAAGGTGACTTTGAGCAACATTATTTGGTGCAGACCACATCAAGTAATGTATTCTTGCCACCAGGTAAGGCCAAATCTATTTTCATGCTAATTGTTGCCCTTGTTTTTGTTAATTTTAGTTTTTGTGAAATCCTGCTTCTAATCATAATGACTTAAATTGGCATCATTCAAACACATACAAAAACCTTTTTATTTCATCTGTATCCAATTAACTGGTGTCTTGTGGAGATATGATAATACTATTTCTTGACTAATATTGTTCCATCACATATTTCTTACTAATTTGATTTTCAAAGCTCTTCCTATTTATTAAGTTAGTGCTATCATAGTTAACAAACTGCTTATCCCAAAGTGCTCAACTTTACATTACACTGTTAAATGTTGAGGAATTATCCGTGCTAATTTTTCAGATGGTTCTTCACAGTCAGCATGTAAAAGGTGATTTTTCTCCCACCTTAATTAAAGACAAAAGTAACAGCAATAGAGGCCCCAAGTTTCCCTGAATATTTTATCCTATAAAGATGTGACTTCTGACATTGCTAGGAGACATACATTTTACTAAAATTATTCTGAGCTTTATATATATAGATAAACATGCTTTTTTTTATTTTGCTTGATAATGTAATAAATTTGTTTTGAAGATGCTGAGCTCTTGTAAGTTCTTTGAAAAATGTTTCATATTGGTTTTTTTTAACTAATGCACAAACATTATGTTTTTCAATCCATTTTGCTGTGTTGTTTTCTTCATCTACCTGCTTTTCTTCATATTTTCTCTCTTAGCAACACATTCATATCTAAGCATTTGCTTTTCTAATTCACTAACTCATTCTTAAAATTAATAAAGATGGGTTAGAGAAAGAAATTTCCACCAAACTGGCAAAATTATTATAACTAGCTCTCTATTGATTACAAATTATGAGTGTTCCGATCCAATTACTGGAACAGTCTACTCATGAAATCAGTGTGCAAAGGGCTGAGCACTCTAGAGGTCCATGTAACCATGGAAATTTAGTATGCCACAGAATGTGACAAGGCTGGCCCCCTTTCACTTTCAGGTGCAACTCCTTTTTGCTAGCTGAGTTGACAGGGGCAATGTGAAATAAAGTGTCTTGCTCCAGGACACAGCATGCCACCAGGAATTGAACTCACAACCTTAAAATCGTGAGCTGAATACCCTAACCACTATGTTGCGTGCCCAGACTCTCAGAATGTGCTACACTGTTTGTTCTGGCTCTTTACATCCAGAATTCGAATGTTACCAAAGCAAAATTGATCTTTTTATCTTTATAGAGTTGATGAAATAAAGATTAATTGCCTCTGTAATTATTTACCCTCTGATTGTTAGGTCTTGTCCTGATGAGATTGGAGCATCTGCAATTCAGATTCTTGTGACAAGGATATGTTCCAACAGTCAGATTGTTCCTTTGCACCAGCACACTCTGCTGCATGTCCTGGCTGTTGATATGCAG
>NC_068987.1:94688699-94702192 GCF_001194135.2 Octopus bimaculoides
TATATACATACACACACACACACCTATATATACATATATATAAATAGATGTGTGTATTTTTCCCTTGTTTACATGTGCCAGAAGTAAAAGAATTTGAATAACACCTGCGTTTAACTCCATTTATATATATATATATATATATATATATATATATATGTATGTATGTATGTATGTATATATGTATATGTTTATATAAAGAACACAGTGCTAGTTGGGTTATGTGATGCATATGGATGACAACTATGCAACGAAGTGTTGGTCACTTAAAATGGCTAGAAATTGTAGCTGAGTAGCAATGAAGGCAGATCTCAGATGCTGAGCCTCATGGAGGAGATGACAAAAGCCCAAGATGACTGTTGATTTGCTATGTTTGAGAAGATCCATCCATCAGAGCAAAAATGATGTCTTAAAAGCATTTTGTCTTGCATGCACTGGACCCTGTGCCAACACTAATTCTGTCCAATCATGCATCCTCCTAACACCTATCCCTTCATCACATCTCTGTCTATGGCACTATTTGGCTGCTGTAATCACTTGAGAGTAGAATCAGCAAATATTACACCCCTGTCTTATTTCTTGTGCTCCCATTTACCTTCTTCCTCACTCAAACCACTTCTATCCCTCATTCTCATTATTATCCCATCCCATTTTCACCAGTCACCTCTTTTCTGTTCCTTCAGATATCTTTCCTCTCCTTTGCCATACTTCACCTTAACATCTCACCTGTCTGCTATCATTTTCACTGACATCTCATATCTGCCATGCAATGTAAGCACCCTTATGGCTCTACTTTCTGATCTAATCCTCCTTTCTAAGCTACATCTAGCAGTCACACTATATACCCTCTTCATATTGATATTTCTCATCAGCCATACCTCTAAACTTCTTCATCACTGACCATTATTCACCTCTACCTTCATCTCGAACCACTTATTATTCTTCTCTCGCACACCTATGAAATTACCCCTCTCCCTCTCCATCCACTGACCATGTCTTCTCCTTGAGGGTTTGCTCTGGCACACCATCACTACCATTTTCGCCTTCTCAGCTACTCCCACCCTGGGTAGCCCTCATAGCAAGACACATGTGCTTCTCCCTCTATCATACTCAATCCTCTCAAAACGAATCACAAAGCCTTGAAAAGGAGGATTCCTATTCTCTTCCTGTCTTGCCAATTACTTGGCAACCTCACCAGTGCCAGGGGCAGCATGAAAAAATAAACCATACCAAAAGCTGCCACCACTGTAGTTTCATCTAGTCCTGTGGCTCATCAGATCCTGTCAAACTGTCCAACTCATGACAGCATGGAAAATGGATGTTCAATTATATATATATATATATATATATATATATACATACATACAGTATTTATAGCATACATTGATATATATATATATATATATATATATATATATATATATATATATATATACATACATACAGTATTTATAGCATACATTGATATATATATATATATATATATACACATACATACAGTATTTATAGCATACATTGATATATATATATATATATATATATATATCATGTACATTCTCCCTTACTTACACAAACACATGCACACACAAATGTTCCCAAGTGTTGGTTTAACTAAGAACCTTTACATTTAATGCAATAATTGAAGATGAAGTTGATAATCTGAAGAACTTTGAATTATTTCTGGAGTCAATTTATATGAAGAATTTATACATATTAATGTTGTTAATTTGTTTTTTTATCCCCACAAATTATGGTTTAATTATGATTGTTCCCATGTACTTTTTGTTTCACATCCTTCCCTGTATACTTTTTTTATTTACATTCTTATATTTATTTACGAACACAATACAATACTCCCACACGTATACTTTCCTTAAACACACACACACACACTGTTTTGATGATCAACAATGTCCTACAGCCGAAATACATATTTGTCTTTCTTTCTCTTCCTTTCATTACATCATTCTAAATTCTAGCTGTCAAGCAGCACTTCCATACAATAATACAAACTATTACTGGATTAATATAAACTGCGTTCTACTGATAATAAATCTACATCCTTATTACACACTAGCTTCTTTATTTATTTTAAACTAAGCCTTCCAAATAAATACCAATACTACAAAACCTCCCTTTTCATATTTTTCTCTACATTTATTTCCCTTTGTTATACTCCCATCATTTTCTTTTACTTAGCAAATTTTATTCTCGCGTCCATCTTCATAAGTTCTCATTTTCTCTGCTTCAGTGACACCTGATTTTAGATTCAAAATTGACAGATTGTTTTAAAATTCAATATATTATGAGTAGAATTTTTTTGCTATATTGGCCTCACTTTCACCTAGCTTTCGAGGAGAATACTTATCAGATCATCTGGGTGTTTTACCTTCTGGTAGAATGTTTATCTTTTGTCCACTTAACACTGTGGCATTGTACCCAAATACGAGTCCATAAATTCTCTCTTAATTTTTTAGTGGTATTCTGTAATTTCAAATGTTGAGATTAAGTTTACATTTGCAACTTGCTCAAATATGTCTACTTTTTGCATTAATGTCAAACCATCTGCTTACTCTGTTCTTCAAATCTCAGAGTATGTTGTTACTGCTATGTATCACATGTCCTCTGTCTCCCTTTAGATCATCCTACCGGGGCTTTGCTCTCATTTGCCACAATAGCTTTGGGGCTGGAAGAGACCTTGCAACAGGCTCCACACTAGATGGCTGGAGAATGCAGAGGGGTTGGCATAGGCCCACCAGTAATGGAGAGCACTGGTTGGCTCTATGCATAAGGATGTCTTTGGGACTTGCTTCATCAAGCAAGAACATGAAATGAAGCTTAAAAGAAAATTTACAATAAAACTAAAAATGAAAAATCATGACACCATCTGAAGTAGGATGTCTTCATTAATATGAATACAATATAATGCTTTTAGGTGTGGGCCATTTGATGTTTTATAGTTTGAAGCAGGTAAAGTTTGGTAAATAGAATAACAATTAGTTATTTCTTTAATCCGAATTGCTGTCTTTTTTTCATATTGAAGTAAATCTTTTATATTTTGATTTTTATCATTATGATGTAAATCTAAAATTTAGCAGCCCTGCTTTTTACCTTCAGAAATCATAGAAAAGCCAGTATTTTTGTTGAAAATAATTGTTAAATACTATAACTATTGTTTTTTTTTTTTATATATATATTTGTTTTGAAAGTTAAGATGATTTTCATATAATACATTTGGCGCAAAAAAATAAAAAATTTGATTATTCTCAAAAGTTATGTCTTTGTGAATAGCTAAAGGATTTTAAGTGAAAGTACTGTTCGTGACCATGGCAACAATGGGTAGTGACAATATGCTGGTAGAGGACTCAATAAGCCAAAAATAAGTTAAAGATATTGATCCATTTTTTTAAGTAATTAAGAAATTGATTTTAGTAATTTTCTCCTTAAACCTACCTAGTGCTTTATCTCTTCTATTTGTGTTCTTTTATTATTTCCTGTTCCATTCTGACTCTCACCTTTGCTATCATTGGCAAACATCTATCACCACTAGACCACTTTATTACCCTCCTCCTTTTTAATGACCCTTTAGAATCAGTTTTATATCCCAACTTTTTTATTTTCTTGGTCCACGTACTTTGTTCATTTCTTTTTGTACTTTCTTTCCCTGTGAAACTGTTTTATCTTACTCTTTCAATCTCCTCTTTCTGGCTCTGTGGCCCACCCACTCCCCCCTCTTCCGGTTGTTGTCATTGTTGTTGTTGTTGCAGACACACTTACACGTTCCCCCAGTTTGCTGCCACAGCGACAACGGTGACAACATACCCTCCACCACCTCAGGACTATACAGTATGTTATTCCAAATTTAGCAACGCCAGCCATCGGGTTAAGAAACAGTTAAAGCAACGCTGCAGTTGGAAGTGTATGGCCTTGCTCCTGCTTATCATCTCGGTCGCTTTACTTGCCTGTGTAGCCTATTTTGCAGGTATGTATTCAAATTTCATATTATTCAACTTTTTCTTTCTTTTTTTTTCTCTTTTGATTGTTTTTACTGTCAACATTTCATTTTGGGAATTTTCACTCATCGAAATTCCACTCATTATATACACTTAAAAAGCATCACTGCAAACTAAGAAAACACTTATTAATCTTACAATGTGCTCTCTCTCTCTCTCTCTCTCTCTCTCTCTCTCTCTCTCTCTCTCTCTCTCTCTCTCTCTCTCTCTCTCTCTCTCTCTCTCTCTCTCTCTTGTGGTGAGAACTCTCCTTACTCTTTGCAGCAATTCATATTGTGGTGGAAGTTTACTGTTGTATTAGATGCTTCATCATATTGCAGTGACAGAATCTGAACCATCAATACAGCGGTCTGCAGTTTGACATCTCTAACTCATTGATAACTATTTGTAATGGGTCGGTTATTGACTGTGTTTATTTTAATGTTCACAGCACTGGTGATCAGCTAAAATCCTGAATGTTACACTTCCTATAAAATGTTAGCTAATAAATCTATAGCACTCGGATGTCTATCTCATATATTAAAATGAATTAATATGAAACTAATTACATGGTTTCCTTATTCATTGGAGAAAACCAACATGAGCTTGTCTTCTAATAGTGATTTATTTATGTATTTATATTTCCATATTTCCTTTAGCACTAATAGTCATGAAAACATTATTTTCAGATTCTAAGTGAAAATATATTAATAACAGCAATGATAATAATATTTATAAAATAAACAATTTTATGTACATTGGAAATTTTCACTTTAAATGTTTTGTATTGGAAGCAGCGTATATTTTTATATAATTTTTACTTCTAGATCATTCTGTGTGTGTGATGTCTTTTTTTTTTTCATTTTACTTGTTTCAACCTGTTGTATATGACCATGCCAGGCTACTGCCATTGATGTCATCATGGAAAGATAAACATGGAATCATTATTCATACTGATTCCAAGGTGACACACTGATTGTAAATCTAAGTTTGCAATCACTTCTGGTCCTCTGTATTATGATCGCAACAAATTAATTGACTGATAAAAGAATGCTTGAGATTTTCTAACATTGTTTGCTTGAGCTCATTTCTATATTTCATTTAAGTCTTGCAGTAAGTTTATGATATCTTTGATTGTTTGTGATGTGCTTGAATCTTTAGCATTGCCACAGTGTGACTGGCTGTAAATATGACTGAAGCCATACCTGAGAAAGTCATACCTGAGAAAGCCATCGCAAAGTAAAGTGGCTCCAGTACAGTTCTGTAAGAGATTCCACTTAGAATAAATGAATTTGTTGAGAAGAAGCCACTGACTTTTGAAACATCTCATGTCTGCTGGGATCATTTAATTGATATCATGTCATTCCATGTCCTTGGCACATTCAAATGACGGAGATGCTGTTTCAATACCTAGTCATAATACCATAAAAGCTGTGTGACGTAGTCCCTTCCTAGATGGTTACTATACTGCATAGCAGTAAGCAAGTCATTTTCTTTTAAAAAAATATATATCAGCTTTCTTCTGACTTTCCATTCTGTAACTTTGCTGATGTGGGAAATCAAAAATACAGGCTTTCGTTGTTTCCAGCATCTGCTCTGCTTCTCCCTTTATCAACAGGGCTTAACCGTATGCACAGAAGCTCTGGAATAGTGTTTGTAAAGGATTTATCAGAGTCTTCATACATAGATATAATCTGAAAAAAAACATCAGGACCTTCTGAATTGTAGCTCATCTAGTCTATGGTTGATATTCCATCTTTCTCAGATGAAGTTTTGACAAAGAACTCATCTAGCTTATTTATTACCATGTTTTCTAGTGGGGAAATGAAAACTCTTTGGAATTGTTCTCTCAGTAATTCAGTTATCATTTTGGAGTCAGTAAGTTACTTGCTTCTAATTGGGCCATATCTTTCAGTGCATAAAAGATGATTGTTTTACAAATTAGAAAACATATAAACTGAACAAAGGGCTTATTTTTAGATAATCCAAAACCACAATTTCTCTTTCTGCAGCCACCATGTATCTAATATCTTTAGCTTTATTGTTAGTTTTATATTTTTATGTTTTATTTTTAAATTTCAGATCTCTCTCACCCCCCCCCCTCTCTTCCATATATATGGAAGAGAGATGCTAAGTGGTCTGAGGATATTGAACTACAAATAGACAACAATGAAAAAGCTCCAGGAAACTAAGAAGAGCAATATGATGTCCCTCCCCCCTTATGAATTATGACTGGCTTGAATCCGTTTTTAGATTTTAAATGCCTGCTCTTCATACAGCAAGACCCATCCTTTTGATTTTTGCATAGAAACTATTAACCTTGATTTCCTTCCAGTCACAAAAACCTACCAGGGCCTGTTCTTTATTCTTGAAAAGTGTTTTTAGCATGGCTGGCTCCAACTTATTTCACAAAGACCACTTTCATCACTGTGTTTATGACAGTAGGGTGGGTGTTTGTCTGCACAAGCTTTTCACCAGTTATTCAGGATGATTTGAACCAGTTGCAACAAAAACTATTTTTATACAGCATACGCACAAGTATGTCAACACTTGGAGTTGTTTACTGTTCCTCAACTGACCATAAACACACACACACACACACACACACACACACACACACACACACACACACACAACTCTTTGATGTCTCCAGAACTGCATCTTTGAAACCACTCACCCATATCATTGTTGGTGATTTCAGTTACTTATAGTTTGATCAAGAAACCTTTCATGGGCCACAAATGACTAACACTTGAGCGATGGATTTGAACTTATCCCCAACAACGGGTAAATAGCATGTTGGATTTGCTATTTGCCAGTGTTCCTGAAACTGCTATCAGTGTCAATACCGAGAAAAGTTTAGGAAACTCTGATCATGCTATGGTCATAGTCAATCTGTTTGAACAGAAAGCAAAACTGCTACCACCACTGAACTGTACACGTTGACTGTAACAGAGCTAATTGCAACTCTTATTGTACTGAGTGCCCAGGGTAGCCTTAAGCTTATGAATGTGAAGATATCAATGTTATCCCTCAGCACATCTTTAATTCAATCCTAACAAGCAATTTGGGAAACTGCAATAGTCTGCCTTGCACCCCCACCCCAACCCAACCCACCCCACCCCACCAAAAATAAAATGCTGAAGATGAATACATAGAAGAAAGGATAAAAGAAGGAACAACAGATAAGCATATGAAGTAGGACATGAAAAGTCAGAATTTATATTGAAAAAGATGCAGCTAACACAATTAGAAAGTTTTCTGGAAATATGTGAATTTGAAACAGAGGATTCACTCTCTGGCCAGCTCCCTGCACAGTCCCTACACAGGACAGACAACTAATGATTCCAATGAGTGCATCAAGCTTATTGTCAAAATGCTATATATACAGTTGAAAAACTGCAAGTGCTTCATCTTTGCCAGTACTAGCAAAGTTTTGCAAAACCACCTCAAGTGCCTAGGCAACTTTCCTTAGTCTTGATAGTATTACTTATCTGTTTCTCAAATGTGGCCACCTCTTTTTACTGTATCAGTTTTTGTTCCTTCCAGTCGTACCTTAATAACTATGTTAGCTTCTGTTATGAAAAATTGTCAGTTATTCTTCTATTTAAGAAGAGGTAACAGCCCATAACTTGCCAATAATCAGCCAGTTGGTCTCATTGGTTATCTCACCAAATTGATGGAGTTCTGCACCTGAGAGACACTTTGCAATTTCTGGAACTCTCATAACCTTATGTGGATTTAGCCCTGACTCCAGCTGCTGTGGTCAACTGACTGAATGCTTTGAAGACCTCCCTCAGATCACAGATAGCAGTTCATGGGAGGATATTATCAATCTACTAATATAACTGCATGAGTCTAAAGTACATTAATATAAAGTTTTGATTTTCAGCGCCCAGCAACATATGTTACCATTTTTTATTTACCCTTCAAGAACTGTTTGTCCGTCCACACAGACGTTCTTAGCAAATTTATGAAGAATTCTAGTTGACCTTTGGTTAGCTTTTTTCTTTCCTTTCTTGTTTATCTACCTAACTTTGAAGTTTGTGCTTTACTTTTCTATGGTTTCACATTATGACTATGATTATTGGGACCACCACAACCACCACCATCATCATCATCATCGTAATCATCATCATTTTCATTATCGCCGTCATCATCATCGTCATCGTCGTCATCATCATTATCATCATCATCATTGTCATCATTACTTAAATTTCTGTATGTCTGATGAAACTTAATAATCTTTTGTCCTTTTCTTTGATACACAAATTTAATCATGGGAGAGTCACATGTGACAGAAAATGATGAGAGGGGAGACAAGAAGTGAGGAGGGGAAGCATATGCAGTAGGCTGTGGTACACACACACACACACACATATATATATATGTGCACCAGCATGACCGCAGCCACTTGGCTGAAACACATAAATAAATAAAAAAATAAATATATGTACCACAGGGTGTTTTCTGACACTAACAATTCTGCCAACTCACAACTTTTAATAATAATAATAATAATAATAATAGCTTCTGATTTAGGCACGCAGTCAGTAGTTTTGTAGTCGATATCATTGACTCTGCTAGACTCTGATACCTTATTTTATCAATCCCCTTGATATGGATAGCAACAGATTCTTTGCAGGCCAAATTCACTGTGAAGATATTTATCCTTTGAGGTAGGATACTTATACAAGCTGCTCCTTGAGGAGAAAGAAGAAAAACAGGTCTAAGAAGTAATGTTTGTCCAACTTGACAGAGAATGCTTTCATCTTCAATGATCAATTTCTACCTACTGTTATTGGATACAGTTCACTGGTTTGTCTATAATTAATTGTTCTTTGAAAGAAAGAAAGTATTAGGAAACCAGACAACCTAACTAAATGCATTAGGAAAAGTTGGTGCCCTCACTGCTCAAAGTTTAAAGCAAGAGGGTTTCTGACCTGCTATCTTTAATAAAGTTGATAAAATGAATATCAGAAATATTCTAAAGTTGTAGCTGATTGTCAATTATATGTTTGAATCTATAGAGATTGATAATGAGTAATTAAGGATATCTAGAAATTCAGTGAAGATGTGTGGTCTTGTGCTTAGAATTTTGCACTTGTGGTTGTAAGATTGTGGTTTCAATACTTGGACTGGGAGGTGCATTGTGCTCTTGATCAAAGCACTTCACTTCACTTCACATTGCCCCAGTCCATTCAGTTGTAAATGGGTCACCCTGTGATGAGGGTCTGGTGTCCTGTTCAAAAGCAATATTGGGATCTTAGTTATTTATATATCAAGGAAACTGGATGCATGGATTTATAGTTTTTAGGATTTGAATCAGCAATGTCAAGTGTTACTTTTATATCAATTTAATCTGTGAATACAAGTTGTGTAAAGGACCCAGTTCAATTAATTGTAATCGTTATCCTCAATATCTGTGTCTGAATGAAAATCATTATATGTAACATAATTAATGACTGCTTCATTGATAAACTTTAGTGATACTAATTCACTGTTTGGCTTAGTTTGTGGATTCAGAGATTATTTATTATGTTGTGAGTTGTATGGCAGGATTTGGTTGGTCAACTTAAAAATACCACAAAGTTACAGAATTATGATTTCATGTAAAATTTCTAGTTGTATACTTGGCAATAGTTTTTTTTTTTTACTCTCCTTCTTGTTTCTTTACCTCCCTTCTCATATATATGTAAACACACACACACTACTATCTATTCTGGATGAAAATGTCTTGTACCCCTTCATGTTTTTGTGTAATATCGGAACTAAGCTTTCATCTTCATGTAGCATGTCACCAGCAAATCAGTCAAGTAGATTTTAGGTAAGCAGTTTTCAATACAAATTCTAAAGAACAGATGAGAACAGATCAGTATTGAGCTTCATCCATTTGAGGAAGAAGGGAACTGGGTGATAAAGGGTATCATATTTATTATCTTCCTCTGTAGGGAATTGAAACTGCACAGCTTACTTGGCTTGCAGAGATTTTACCTCTACTATATGGCACCTTAATGTACATACATTTATATAAATACACTTATATATTTATATATATATATAATGAAAATATATTAGATATAACTCTTATGACCAGCTACATATATTTATTATGTTAAATACATTACAAACACATTCATTGCAATGATGCTCCAATGTCCATTGTCCTCCTCACTCTCCACTCTGTCCTTCTTCCTCCTTTCAGCCATGTTGGTATTTGAAGAGAAAGAGCGAGTTGCCAATGATGCAAGTCCCCAATATATCGACGGTGCCTTTAATACGTCTCGCGGCAGTGGTGGTGGTTACAGTACTGCTGGGGGAGGTAGTCGAGGTAGGAACCAAATTTTATTGATTTAAATCTCATTTTCTTGATTTGCTTAGAGAAGAATTTGTTTTGCACATAACTACATGCATACCAACAAGCACATACACAGACAGACAGACACACATGCACATGCATGCATGCACACTTACACACACAGACACACACACACACACACATACACACGGACACACACACACACACACATTATTCTAGATTATCTGAGTAAACAAAAAATAGGTTTTGAGCAGAGACTCTATGAGTTAGTGCATTCTGCTAAAAATAGCAACCAAAAATTGTCTCAGAAAATTCAAGGACACATTGACAAATATACTCAATGGATGGTGCCATAGTCATGGATGGAATGTCTGCCTGTTATCATAACATTACTAGATCTTTGGTGCCATAGGGCTGAGTAGAAATAAAAATCAGACTTCATAGCTGTTTCCCTTTTAAATGATTAACTACCAAACTTGCAGTGAGCTGTGAAAGCAATTGCTGAGGCAGGTAAAGCATTGCAGCCATGGAATCCTGTTAAAAATGGCAAAGTATAAGAAAATTAAGAGTTAAGATATACGCGATTACGGAGCAGGTAGATGTGGCCATAGTGACACTGACATGAAGTGTGGGGAAAAGTGCTGACAGTGGGAAGGGCTATGGCAGGGTGAGGTGAAAACAATAAGAAATGTTTTAAGTAGGAAAATATGGATATTAAAACAGGGAGATTGTGAAATGCTCAATGGTTCAGAAGTTTCTATTTTATTACAACCATTCAGAAGGATTTTTGAGCAAAAGGAGCTGATGAGGGAAACTTTGTGTGAGTACTTGACCTACTAGAAATAACAGCTAAAGCATTCTCAAGTCACAGCTTATTGTATGGTCAGAGAGATAAATGTAGTCCTTTGATACACTAGAAGTATTGCCGGATGGGGGTCATATTTGAATGTTGTTGTCCAGATATACCCTCAGTCCAAATTGACCTGGAGCTAAACAGTATGTGGTGGTATCAAAAAGTTCCCAGACTAGTTCTGTAGTGTACCAACAGATGGCAGTACATGGTTGTGTGCACAGCGAGAGCTGGCAGTGACTTTCAGTAAGGAGTGTGCCATGTGACATCACTGTATTTACTTTGCTAATTGTGCAACTTGCGCTTTTGTGATCACGTGTGTATGCTGTGGTCTGTGATTTTGCCATGGACAGGAACAAAGAGCCAACATGAAATTTTGTGTTAAACCTGGGAAGTCTACAACTGAGACATCAAACATTCTTCAGCAAGCTTATTGGCAATGAGGCAATGGGCTGTACACAATTTTTCAAGTGGAATGGGCACTTCAAAAGTGGAAGGACATCTCTAGAAGACGATGAGTGACCTCAAAGACCTGCCATGAGTGTCACCTCTGGAAATGTGGTATTGGTCATAGAGAATTCGACCCCCAGGGCCAGACCATCAATTGAAAATCCTATTGTAACATTTTGAAACATTTCAGGGAGGATGTTTGGCAAGAGGGACTGGTTCTGTGGAGTGTGAAGAATTGGATTCTTTACCGAGCTCTCCTCACTCTCTCACCAAAAACAACATAGTATCACTTCTGCACCTGCCCTGTTCACCAGATTTAGCACCTGTGGGACATTGTTGTTGAGATCCTGAGTCCTCGACATACGGAAAACTACTTCTAGGCCAGATTCCAAAAGTGACAGCAATGCTGGGACTGCTGTGCACGGTGACTCTTTCAAAGGAGATGATGTTAGAATATTGGTAAATAAGCAATCTTTTATTAAACCTAACTAATCGAGAAACCATTTGATAATGCCTCATAATAAGAGAAACTCCTGTAAAAGGTACATAGATGTGCTTGCCGGATTTATGCAAGTTACATTTTTCAATCCAACTTTGAGTGCTTAACAAATTCAAGGCATCCAGCTGTGAAAACAATTTGCTTCTGCTGAAATCCCCTGATCCCCCCTCAGTTGAAAAATTGTTGTAAAAGAATGAAAAAGATACGTGTGCAAATTTAAGCATAAATATTTATTTATCCAAAGTTATTTCTTGATTTTTCTATTACTTAAATAGCTTGTGTGACCCTTATCTACTCATTAACAACATTAATTTCAGATACACAATAAAGTATAAAACAGAAATTAGTTTGCTGACTGGATCCAAAGAAAATATTTCTACAATGTTGCTTTCATTACACACACATACACATACACGTAAACTTAATGGATGTACATAGAAATGCCTATGGCTGCAATTCTCACATTTTACACGTGTGTGTGTGTATATTTATATACATATCTGCATATATGTTCATATATTTGTATTTGTGCACATGCACAAGGTGTAGGCAAAAAGTATCCGACTTTTGGCCAAAAAACCAAGTAATATTAAAAAATTCACCATTTTGATTTGGTCTTCTTCAAAGTATTTGCCTTGGGAATCTACACACTTCTGCCAGCATTCCTGCCACAACTGGAAACCTTTCTGGGAATCCCTTTTTGGGATGCTATAGAGCTGTGCCGTCAAATTTTGCTGAATATCCTCTGTTGACTCAAATCTTCTCCCTTTGAGTGTTTTTTGAGCTTTGGAAATAGTCAAAAAGTCACACAGAGCCATATTTAAAAAAATATTTCTAAGTGAAAATGACTTTAAAAATACGGTAAATATTTTATAAAAGACTCTTTTCTAACCTCAATGTGAAATAATTTTTTTCCATAGGATTTTTCGAGTGCATTCAAAAGATTAGGCTCCTATTTCCAGCCGGGTGTGTAAGAAATAGCTACCAAATCTTTCCTTCTCTGTGGAAAGGAGCTGTTTACACATGATTTCGATGTCACACTCATTGAAAGCATGCGAAGTAACCAGTTAAAGAAAAAAAAAAATCCATGAAACAAAACTCCATTGGTGAGAAACTCAGACATCCCTGGTGACCTGATGGGTCACGGGTAGTCTAGTATATATATATCTTAGATAATTAGATATGTTTCAACCAAAGGCTGCTCCAGGCCATGTGTAACTTATTAGCACCACATAATAGGATTTGCAAAATCATTTTTAAGTCAAATTTTGTGGTACCATGATCCATCTGCGGAGGGAGTTCTTGCTGAATGCATTGTATCCATGCTTATCTGGTATTCCTTGAAGAAATTTGTCCCAATATATACCATATATATATATATATATA
>NC_068987.1:94702691-94704028 GCF_001194135.2 Octopus bimaculoides
AAAATATGAAATACCACAAGGAATATAAATAAAACATAAAAAACAGACAGTGTTGGAATTCTTTTAAACAAAATAATATATATATATATATAGATAGATAGATAGATAGATAGATAGATAGATAGATACACACACACATATATATATACACATATATACATATCTGCAGAAAAATCGCCTTCCAGTCCGTTTTCTGCTAGCCACTCGATAAAATTTCACATTTGATTCCCAATTCTAATCATTTTTATGATATTCTACATCTAATTATTTCTTTGTATAATAGTGCTCACTTGCTTAGTAAATATTGCTTTCACTATTTTATCAGTCATAATCTCTTTTTTAAAGAGCCGATCTGTTATATATATATATATATATATATATATATATATATATATATATATATATATATTTATCATTAATAATTGGTAGAACTTACATTGGTGTGCATAGATAGATAGAGGGAGGGAGGGATACACACACGCACACACACAAAAGTCTGGTGCTGTGAGAACAAATAGGAATCACGTTTCCTTACTTTTCCAAATATACCCAAATTTAAAATGATCTGAAATAACGATATCATTCATTTGGCATGTGTTGAAATATGCCAAAACAATTGAATTGCACACAAATATATATTACTTTACATATAATTTATGTGTTAATTCTATTTACTGAAACTTGCTAAAAAGCATATTTTGCTTTATAGTAGTATCCCCTTATAGACACAATTGTCAGTAATCATACTGTTTCCATTTCTCTCAGCCAATATTTTTACATTAGCCTTCTTTCGAACTCTACATAATGCAGCATACAGTTGAGCCTGTGAGAAGAATTGTCTTGGAAGATATAGTCCAATTTCTTTAAAAGCCGGCTTGACAAGAAATTACTTGCGTGTAAATAGAAATGTAAATTTCATTTCTTGAGATACATATTGTATTCTTGGGATTAGCTGAGTTGGTCCTGCATAAGGACCAGAAGCAACCTCAGCCTCAGTAACATGATCATGTAAACTGACAATGATGTAGTGTGTGCCATTGCAATGTCAGAATCACAATCAAATGGAAATTGTGGCTGTGGCCGATGCCAGTGCCACCCGATTGGCTCCCATGCCAGTGGCATGTAAAAAGCAGCTACTACACTCTCAGAGTGGTTGGCATTAGGAAGGACATGCATCATTTTTCTTTCAGTTTGAGAAAGTGTGGTGGAAACCCTGATGGTGTGAGTTTGGTGATGAATTCAATTGGGTACAGAGTTTCATTATCAACTGTATCTGAGCTTCTGTATGTTTTTAGCTCACCAGGGATCCTGGTCAACAGAAAATCATTCACAAATTG
>NC_068987.1:94705035-94705519 GCF_001194135.2 Octopus bimaculoides
TATAATATATGAGGGCAATAAGATGAAAGTTTTTTAAATGCAGAGGTGCTATTGGAACAACAGAAATACTGGGTAAACTACCCTTGATCCCCAGAAAAATTTGTCAGCAACCAGCCATGGGACTCAAAAACCATATCCCTCAAAGACTCCAGCTGATAAATCTATCCATCAAATTAGAGTCTAAATAGTATAGCTTTTATAAAACATCCATGTGTGTATAAATGTAAACAAAAGAATATTTGTTGCTTTATTAGAGGCGTTGAAATGTGTATTGCATGATGCAGTTAAGAAAATGAAATGTTTTCAAATGAAGAGTTGCCATTAGAACAGCAGAAATACCTTGCAAGGTAGAAAAATTTGTCAACAACCAACCGTGATCCTATTTATGGCATACAATGCACCTTTCGATGCTTCTAATAAAAAAAAAAATATTTCTTTGTTTACATTTATACACACATGTATGTATGTATATACGTATGTATGT
>NC_068987.1:94705529-94712974 GCF_001194135.2 Octopus bimaculoides
TCTCTGCCTTGTGTTCATATATGTATCTTCATGCCCATGCATATGTCAACACACTCACACACACACACACACCTCACCTTTCTTTCAAATCACCAGCTACCAGTTTTTTTTTTTTTTTTCTTGCTTTTGTTTTTGTAAAACAAACCCAAATTGTTTGCTGCTAATGGGTTGGGTTTGTGGAAAGAAGGAACTTTTAAATTTTGGCAATGCCATTTGGCTGACTCTTGAAGTTAAAATGTTAGCAGACTTATTATTAGCAAAAACTATATTTCACAGCTTTAAATAATTGCCTGAATACATTACAACTGTACAAACAACAACAACAACAACAACAACAACAACAACAAACCAGCCAGGAGTTATCAAATGTGATGATATGTGGAAAGTATATTGTGAAAAAGCAACAAAAACAAAAGTTAATAACAAATGTTGTTTTGGAATGGTATTGTGTTACACTTTTAGTTTCCCTTTCTTTGTGCGTGTGTGTGTGTATGTATGTGTGTGTGTGTGTGTGTGTGTGTGTGTAGATATTTAATTTTCTTTTGTCTTCCTTTTCTTTCCCATCATTATTTGATGTAAAAGGAAAACTTGTTAAAGACACATTTTAAAGACATACAATTTGCTTGTGTTGAGAGACATAGTTTTATTGATTAGTAATTAAATAATTATAAATATAGAAATGATGATGATAATAATGATGATGGTGATGCTGTTTTTCTTAAGCAGGTAGAGATTTTGTCATTGTTACCTTTTTATTGAGGCACTGCCAAAATATGATGACTGAAACCATTTTTTGTCATTTGCTCGGCTGTAGTCATAGGAATGGTGATAATAATAATAATAATAATAATAATAATAATAATAATAATAGTAACAAAGATTTCTTTTGAATGGGCATAAAACTACAGATTTGTTTTGACTTCAAATTTGATATTGTAACATTGTTGCTATTCTTCAGAATATTATCAGTGGAAAAGAATTGAGATGGCTTTGTGGTGGTAGTAGTAGTAGTAGGCTTGATTGTCATTGTCTTTATTGTGGTAGTAGAAACAGAAAGTATTAGAGTCTTGCAGCCTTTTTTCTGCTTGTGGGTTTTTACTTTCTAAATCGAAATCCCAATGTGAGAGATTTTGCTTTTCATCTTTCCAAGTTGATAAAATAATATACCAGTCCATTACTAATGGTTATAATTGTTTCCTTCCCACAAATTGGCACCTTGTGCTTATGTAACAACGACAACAACAACTGCAACTACTACAAGATAGTTATATGTGGAATAACGTAGATGTTTTTTATAGTATGTGATAAAAGAATCCACTGAGGCTGCTCTGTGATGATAATATTGCTACACTTGTCTGAGACATATCTAAGCAGTTAGAGAGTGAGGTCACTGCAAATCACTTGCATGTCAGAATAAAAACAGAAAAATGAAAGTTTATGCCATCTTTTCTAATAGAAATATCATTTGGAAGGAATTAGAAAAGTATAAGAAGTTTTAAATAGAAAAGGCAAGATGTTGGATATATATGGGCAATTAATAAAATACCAAGAATGATTAATGCAGTGGATATCATAAAAAGAAGAGGTAAAAAAACGTATCAGGACTTGCAACTTTATACCCATTTCCAAAATATTCTTATTAAACATATTTTATACAAGATCTTAGTTTTCAATTGACTCCCATACAACACATGCAACTTCCAAAGATGAAAGCTTCCATTAAACAAGAAAAAACCAAAACTATGTTATAACAATATGTCTCAATTTTGTTCAAACCAGATTGAACTTGTAAACTTTCTAAATGTCGATGGAGATTAGGAACTTGTTTTGTTTCCACTTTAAAATCTGTACTCACTGTTTTGCTTCAGATGGAATGAAAGCTTAGAAATTGAAATTATGTCTCTTTCAATCTGAATCCTTACCATCTGTCATACAAAGCAAAAATGGGAAAAGTATTTTAAACTAAGCCTTTACTTGATTTTCTTTTTTTTGCCTTTAAACAGGTTCCTCATCTACAACTGCATTGCCAAGCCCTTCAATTGTGCATCTTGGCCAACTCCAACAACTGAAGATTCCACCCAAATCGTTTTGGCAGTCAAAGTTTGAACAACTTGACCCAGGTTTTATCAAGATCAACTTTACCATCCCTGATCATGCTGTACTAGGTATATACGGACGGAAAAACCTACCGCCAACACATGTCCAATTTGAGTTTTTTGAAATTTTCAGTGGCTCGAGACTGGTGAAAAGGTCACTACCTTGGGTATGTGTTTTGAGAACTTCTTTCAGTTTCTTTCATTTTCCAATATTCTAACAGTTGATGCAGCAGCAGCAACTCAGTCTACTTTTCTTCAGCTTATCATTTAAGCTAAGTTATGCTGTATTTTCTTATATTCTTTTACTTGTTTCAGTCATTTGATTGCAGCCATGCTGGAGCACTGCCTTATAGGGTTTTTTAGTCTATGAAATTGACCCCAGGACTTATTCTTTGTAAGCCCAGTACTTATCGGTTTCTTTTGCCGAACTACTAAGTTATAGGGATGTAAACACATCGACATCGGTTGTCAGGTGATGGTGGGAGGACAAACACAGACACACACACAAATGTATACATACATATCTATCTATCTATCTATCTACATATATACATGTGATGTGCTTCTTTCAGTTTCCATCTACCGAGTCCTCTCACAAGGCTTTGCTTGGTCCGAGGCTATAGTGAGAAATGCTTGCCAAAGGTGCCACACAGTGGGACTGAACCTGGAACCATGTGGTTTTTGGAAGCAAACTTCTTACCACACAACCATGTTTGTGCCTGTACTCTCTACAATAGAACATATTCTAAAACTGGAACTATACTGATAATATTGCATTCGTTTTTTGTTTGTTTTTTTTATCCTTTGTAGATCACAGTTGTCTTTTTACTTTTGGCGCTGAGTTCCATTTTAGAAACAATGTGGTTGAGTTGATGTAGTATTTTTCTATCAATGCCTACTTGTTGAATTCATCTTCACTGTATATCGAACACAGATACTTAATGCAATCAACCAGCTTAACAATTGTTTACTTCAACACCTTGAAATGGTCCCTGAAACACACTTTGTATTGTAGAATGTACTATCAGTGACCTATCCTGTTACTAATTACAACTCTCATAACATTGCAAGTATTTCCATTCTTCATGTTCAGAATGGACTGAAGAACTTTAAGGGCTTCAATGAAATATGTGGAACTGTATTTTCCTTTGTATTTTATTCAGATGGGATTTATAATACAAAAAAAAGTATTACATGAAACTATGATGCATTTTTAATTCCTAAAATCTTACATTATTATTAATATTCATGTAATAATGTTTTGTTAAAGCTTGTCATTTAAATTTGTGCTGTTTATTACAAACAGTTTCTTATGGGTTGGTAATATGAACTAAGTTGGTTTCAATAATAAGATTCAAAGTGTTCAATCAACAGCTTCTCATTTGTCTTCTCAAAAGTAAAATTTGACCAAAGCTATTCAGCAATAAAGACAAACTTCCTTTTATCTTAACACTCTCATATACATCATATACATCCCTTACAAACAGTGCCACTATATTATGCTTCCACGATTACTAAAAATACATGAACACACACACATGCATGCACACACACACACACACACGCACACACACGCACACACACGCACACACACAGACTAACAGTTTGTTGAGATGGTTGATATCTCTCTCTCGTTCAATATCTTCTTTCACAGTTTTAGGTAAACAGCCTACGTTGATATAAGCCTCGACTACATGTCAGGACTTTGTATCGAAATTAGGCTGAGATTGATTTGTAAGGTGATGATAATGATAAGCCTATGAGATCAGTTAATGATGACATAGAACTCTACTGACAATATCATTAATGAGTATTGCGATGATATCAGTGTTTACAACATTGCTGCTGATGTTGAGGAGTAAAATTAAAATTATAATGATGATTATAATGTTAAGAACAAAAGCTACAACGAAAATGTTTACAGGAAAATTAATATTGCCAATAAGAGAAGATAAGGATGACAAGCATATTGGTGGTAGTGGTAGCAAAGTTATGATTATTGTTGTTAATGATATCTATGTTTTTGGTCTCTACAACAGAGAGATAGCGCAGGCAAGAACACAGCTATCATCCAATACTTGACTGCAGGAGTGTGGTACTTTGCCATCTACAATGACAACATCAAACCACAAAAGGTGGCATTTGTCACCAATGTAAAAGGTAAGTACATGTCTGCTATTGTACCTTGTGCGTGTGTGTGTGTGTTAGAGTTAACAAGTGTCATTTGTTATCAGTGTGAAATGAAGGAACAACTCTAGTCTATGTCTGTACATGTGTGCTTGTGTATTTGCCTGTATATGTGTGTGTGTTATTACATGTATATATAAGCTTGTGAGGAGTTTGTGTTTGTATTTTACAAAGATTTATTATTAGTCGTTGATGGAGCTGGAAGAAACATCTGAGTGTGAGAATACTTTCCTTTTCATTATTTAGTTGTTTCACACTGAATAACTCAATGTGTTGATTTTAACTTCACAATTCTCCAGGGTTGACGAAAATAAACATTGGTTATGTGCTAATCCAATTAATTATATGCCCACCCCCACTTCCCCACCAAATTATGTGGTTCTATGCATGAGTTGGAAATAATGATTATTTCTGGTAGTGGGGGTGGGGGTGGGGAGATGAAGCTGTAGATTGCTGGAATATTTACATTATATCATTTAGTTTCTGACATGGTATATCTTAAGTGAACATGTCACTTTGTCTTTCATCCTTCCAGGTTTTATTTAAATAAATACTAGGTTGATCCAGTTGACTGTGCAACCAGCCATTAACAATTTAGCCTTGAGGAGGATAGTCAAAAGAAATTATAATCTTTTAACCAGGCATAAAGTCTTGTGTTTACGGGGACACCAGGAAATGGATGTTGTGATATTTGCACCTTTCCCAACGGCTTCAGTTGTGTAAAACCATGTCACTGTGCTATCTTACTGTTAACTTGCCTCTTGCACTACAAAATGTTTTTTTCCCCATTTTTTCTTTTTTCAGATGTCAGTATTAATAACATTATCATTAATAACATTATCATTAATAACATTATCATTACTCCAACATTTAGCATTCAGCAGCTGCTGTCTCCTCCAATCGCACCAGTTAAAATAGTCATTCTTGTTTTTTTATTATTTTACTGTTTCCAGTTGTTTCTCTATCTCAAGTCACCCACCTCCCATACATACACAAAATATTCATTTAGCATGCGTTTTATTGCAAAAACACTTGTTCATCTGACGGAAATTTAAGAAGAAGGCATAGAAAAAAACATACCTTTTTTTAAATATCCTTAAAAAAAATAGCCCCTCAGTAATCATAGCAAATTACATGTCTTAATTATAGCATCAAACTATCAAAGATATTAAACATGTTAGCTTTTAATCACAGTGGTAGAGGCTTGCTAGTTATTTTGGTCATTTTGTAATTATGGGCACTTTAGATGTGTGTGTTTGGTTCTTTCGAAAATTGTAGCCACTTTGCAGTGAACAAGGACTGTTATGACGCTGGTGTTGGTGTAATTTAGATTAAGTTGTTGTTGTTGTTGGTGGTGGTGATGGTGATGATAGCAGAAGTAATAGTAGTAGTTGTTGTGGTGGTGTTGATAATTTGGTAGTAATTATGTTAATTGTAATATTTTCCTTTTTTTTTCCCGATCTTTGTTAACTGGAGCTTAACCACACTAACATTAAAACTACTGCTATTACAACTACTACTACTACTAATAATAATAATAATAATAATAATAATAATAATAATAATAATAATAATAAATGAAAATAAAAAAGCAACATAAAAGTCTATAAAGTAAAGCATGAAAGTTAAGGAGTTGCTGTGACTGATCGTGATGATAATGGTGATGGTGTGTAAATGAGGGTGGCACTAGTGATAGGATGAATAGCTGGCAATGATGAAGATGATGATGGTGTATATGCTTCCTTCTTTGTCTATTTTATAATGCAAGATTGGATTGTTTTGATCAAGGAATTTAAGAATTTATGTCCAGTGCATTTTTCTATCCATTTCTCCCTAATTTGCAAATGCTGCTTGCCATGGTTCCAAATTTCTGGCAGAGTGAATTGCGTCGGGATGCTGTTTTTCTCACAGACAGTGCCCAACTGATCCTACTTTACTGTGTAGTCAACAAAATCAAAAACAAACAATGCACATGTGGGAAATTAAAAATATACAAATGGCAACAATTTACCCATCACACCCTGTATATATTTTATTTGATAAAATCCTAGTTTATTGTGGTGATGTCTGAGCTTCATCTCTTACATCTTAATTAATATGAAACAAGATATCTCACAGTACTCTAGTCTCTTAGTACTCTTGACCTAAATTTTGTGGTTCGTGGATTCAGTCTTTTGCTTAGTTTTATGCCAGTACTCTACTCTAAAGCAATGATTCCCACTGATGAATTATGGGATGGAGGATATTGTTATGGGATAATATTATGGTGTGTCTGATTTTAATGCAATACCATTTATATTTGTGCCTTAGTTTTACCAATATATTTTCCCCAAACTGTATTATCATAAACAGCTATAAAATATTTAGCCTTATTCCATATGCCCAAGTCCCAAAACATGCAGATTAACAATGTCTGGTACTGAAACTAAGTCCCTGTTATTGAAAGCATTGTGTGGTCCCTGTGTTTTGATTGAATAAATGCTTGCTATAACTGATAAAAGGATTTGTCATCTTCATTGAACTAGGCAAATCTCTATGTAACAATTGCCTCGCTTGCTTGGAACATCATCAGTTCAGTTTTAACAGATGCCAAGAGTTAATTCATTCATATCCAAGTTGTTAGGATAATTGCATAATAGTCCCCATGTAAATTGATTTGAAATAAAAGAAGATTTGTCGGCTAATTTTCATAGATTCTAGGCAAGATATTTCCTAATTCCCTGTTTTTATTTTGTATTTTTTGAACTGCAACTTTTGTGCTTTATGTGATTTTGTTATACCAGTGATATTCTTATAGGATCTCTGATATCAAATACTGAAAATTCAAGAAATAAATCATTTGGGAGAGATTTACAACAGTTTTTAGTGTTAAATTTGGTATTTACATCAAGCAGTAAATAGATATCATCAAACATGTCTGTCTGTTCTTACAATGTGATGCTCGGTTATGCACACGCACACATTCTCCTCTCTCCTTAATTCTTTCTATCTCTCTTCTCTGGAAGAAATGGACTGTGGTCAGACCAAGAGTGGGATAGATACTACTATGTCTAAAAGGTCCAAAGATACACGATATGTTATGAAAGCACTTTTATGATTCAGTGAAGGAGTTAAGGGCCTGGATAAGGCATATATATATATATATATATATATATATATATA
>NC_068987.1:94713121-94716719 GCF_001194135.2 Octopus bimaculoides
ACACACACACACACACATGCACACACACACACATGCCTTTATATATATATATATATATATGCAAGTGTAGAGGCAGATGAATATAGCCACTTGCACACACACATACACATTAAATTTGCTATTTTATTTGTTTATAAAATCTTGTGGTTGCTTAATTAGATATTACTGTTTTATTTCTTTTAAAATTTAATTATGAAACTTATTTTTTTCTTTTAGTTGTTTATTTATTGATATATTTAGTTTTAATATTGTAATATTTTATTATAGAAATGGATACTAACACAATTACAGAATGCATTGTTGATTTAATTATAGAATACAATAATTTAATCAGAAAACACAAAGATAGATTAATTGTAGAATCTTGCTGGAGAACAATGGCAACAGTAACAAATACAATAACAACAACAATAGCATTAATAATAAATACCTAACATAGCATCAAATCAAATAAAATTCAGGAACTGCAATCTATTGTTTGTGAAAACTGGTGCTGTTCCTATATTCTGTATGCAGACATCAACACACACACACACACACACACACACACACACATACCTGTGTTTGTTCTTTCACAAACACTACACACACACACACACACACACACACAAACAGCACGCACCACATATGCATGTATATGTGCATACACATACATGCACACACACACACACACACTCACATGTCACACAAACACATGCACACTTGGAAATCACAGCTTCTAGGTAAATGTTATTTATACTCTTGAACCTTTCTCTGCAAATAACATTTAGATTGATTTCAAGCTACAGTTACATAACACTGCCTGCAATATCTTTGGCATAATTTATGTGAAATCAACAGGATCAATTTTGTTGTCATCATCATCATCATCATCATCATCATCATTATTATTATTATTATCATTATTACTATTATTATTATTTTGTTAATACTTCCAGACAAGAAATAAATTCTTAAAGAAAAATTAGAAATTAAAAAAAAAAAACAGAAAGCAACTGTAGCTAAGCTGTACCCATTAAAAATAAATTGTTCTGCTATTTATACTCAAATTTATGGAGAAATAAATGTGATGTTGTGACTTTATGTATTTTCCAAAGGAACATTGGTGGTATAAAAAAAAAGGAAATTTGTTTCAACCAAAAATTGTAACAGCATCACAGTCTGAACTGGTTAGGAGGAGTCTAAGCTCTTTCACTATGGCAGCTTGTCAGGTCTGTTTATAAATAGCAACAGTCATAAAATCCAATAATGTCCTAAACAGAGAAGTATTATTGACTTGACAGCAGTGTTACATTGTAGACATTTGTTGTTTGACAACAAACCTTCCACCATTGTTTCCTTTCCCTTTGCTTGTGGTGGAAGGAAAAGGGTGAGGATGGTGAAATTTTTAGCTCTGGTCATCCTAATGTAGTTTTAGAAGAGATTTATAAAGTCTGTGATAGTGAGATATTCTAGCTGCTAATTACTTTTGAGAGGAAATTTATAAACCATAGATATACTTGTGTGAATTGACAGGCACGGAAACCAAGCACTAGAATATTTCTGGGAATGTCATCTGTAACAGGAAAATTTAAATGGGTCATTTCTTCTTTGGGCCTTAAATTAAATATGTGGCCATTACTGGCAGCACATAAACAGTATCAGTTAAAAAAAAAAAAAAAGTCATTAGTAATAACATTGGACAATTTCTCAGAGCACCTTCTACCTAAAGAACATGCAAAATATAGGGTAACTTGATGTATCAAAGCCCCCAAAATATTTACACAATTGAAATTGTAAGAAAGAGAATTTTCAACTTTCAATGACAAAAAATTAAATAGAGGGAGATGGGTAGATATGGAAAAAGAGGGTGAGGGAGAGAAAATCTCATGCTTTTAATAGTTATGGTAGCAATGTCAGACATGTTTTAGTTAAGCTTTAAGAATAACTTAAAAAGTGAGTATAAAGCTGGTAAAGAAATAAACAGCAGTTATTAATCTCATTTAACTGGAATGACTCTGCCATTCAGCTATAAACATAAGGTGTTACACCAGCTGAAAAAATCCTCCTCCTCCACCTCCTCCTTATTATTGTTATCATTGAAATAAGAGAGCCAGTAAAGTCCAAAGGTCAACTAATTGGATCCCACAAAGGTTGATAAAAGATTTACCAGTTGTGTTGAGGTCTATTTAGTTTTAATCAATTTCAGGCATTTAAGAAATTATTGCTATTGAAATTTATTTTATGTGTCAGATTTGTTGTGTAATCTTTGTTGATATGTGTCTTGTGTTTGGTTTGGTGATAGGAATGACTGATGATAGATAGAATATTAATGTACACACACACACACACGTGTGTGTGTGCGTGTGTGTGTGTGAGTTTGTGTTTGTGTGTAAGCTTTTACTTTCTTTGGAGAAATTATTATTTTGTTTTCTTTGACCATAAAATGAAATCTAAATATGTCTATCTCATCTTCTCATTGTTTTCTAGGTCATCTAGACACAAATTGTCTGCATGATTGCTACCACCATGGAGAATGTAAAAATAAAAGATGTATATGTTACCCTGGATACTCTGGCAAATACTGTGGCCAAAGTAAGTTGAAAAGCATTTCCCCACCCTTTTTATTTTTGTTGTTTGTTTTACAAAAATACCATTTTGATGATGTAAAGATAAAGTTATTTAACCAAATAGCTGCTAGTGGAATTTTATTATCTAAAAAAATGCTTTTTTTTTCTATTGTCCTACATGCATGCAATTCAGGGATGGGTATTTTTGATTAAATTGGGGGTTTTTTTTGGGGGGGGGGTCAATTTTTAATTTCTAATTGATAAAACTTTGTAACTCCATAAAGAAAAAAAAAAAAGAATCAAAATATTTTTGAAATGGTGATTGGAGGGAAAGTAAAATTTTTAGCAATTCAAATTTCAGTTTCCTTTTATTAAACCTTGAATATGAATTTCAATTTCTGCTTTTCATTTTCCTTTAATTCAAAGTTTTTTTCATTTCCCTCTCCAACTGATTTCTGTTCTTGAGAACATCCAAGTTTAATTAATCAGAAACTTCATTAAGAAAATTTTTTCTAAAAACTGAATTAATGTTGCAGCCAGTGTCAAATGCTGCGATTATGCCAACATTACAAGTGTTTTATGCATTTTTAGAAACCTAATTTCCTACGTCTCTCTCTAAATTTTTGATGTCTCGGTTGTTTTGGGGCCAAAATTAAACATGAAATGACCTCATCAAACTTATTTGATTCTTATAGAGTGTCTTCATTTAGCTTGTTGAGATTGATTCACATCAATGGTTGATGCTAATTATAAAGCCCAGCAGCTAACATTTTACTTCACTTTTTAAAATCAATAATAAAAATTAGTTATCTTATTTATAATTAATTGAATTGAAATAAGCGAGAATATTTTTTGTTGGTTATTGTTAGAAAAATTCAGTAACCGTTATAAATATCCTGTGAAAGTTAAAAATATCTTCATTTTGTTAGATACAATGTTTAATCATCTGCTGACTGAATTGGAATATAATTTAGCTGTGCTTTTGAGACTATCACATGTCCTAAAAGAAGACACTAGCTACATACATACATACATATATACACACACAC
>NC_068987.1:94716729-94717988 GCF_001194135.2 Octopus bimaculoides
ATAACTGTATTTCTTCTGCACCTTCTGTCTGTCTGCCTAGCTGTCTTTCTGTCTGTCCGTCTATCTCTTCCTCTCTTCACACACACACACATACACTAAAACTCTATGTATCTACCCTTAAACATAAACTCCTTTTTGAGTCTCATAAATCTATATTTTTAATTTTGTATGTGTGTGTATGGACTATATATATATATATATATATACATGCATTACTTAGTGTTGATATATGAATATTAATTCAGAGTAAGTTAGAGACTTGTCAAAACATGTCCTATATATTTATTTACTCTACATTTATGGCTTTCACTGCAGCATTTATTTTGTTTAATCAACACCCAGACGCAATACAATCCCCTCCCAAGCAATACACAACAAGCTGCTCAGGGACACATTAACTGCTATGCAGTGCACCACAGTAGAGAGCATCACTGACAGAACAAATGAGTAGGACGGGGTAAACACATCGGAGCATGGATTTGACACTTGTTTTAGGAGTGGCAATGCTATGCCCAGTAGCATATCTAGGATTTAAGAAGCAGAGGGAGTTGGGCAGAGGAGGCTGGAACAACATAAAATGAAGTGCAATGGTGAGGAACTCAATATGCTGCCCAGTTCAGGAATTGAACTCAAGATTTTTTTCATCATGATCCAAACACCTTGACCACCAGGCAGCACTCCTTCACAGCAGTTACACAAACATCTTGTGACTGAAGTACATAGATATGCATGTGACACCCCCAGCTCAATGTGTCCGGGGGCTGCATAGAAATCTGTATCTGTCTATAGAAGAAGTGGTAGTTAACACCAAAACACAGAGCAGGAAGCAAAGTTTAGCAGTGTGCACAAATTTGCAGCAGAGTCATATGTAGGTGCAGAAATGGAATGACTTGATTGACAACAGAATAAAACTGGATACAGAAATCTCTCTTCTCCAGGCCCAGGAAGACCTGGGCTGAGGTGGTGAGGTAAGACCTTCGTACATTGAGCCTCACCGAGGCGATGACTACTGACCGAGACCTTTGGAAATGTGCTGTGCGTGAGAAGACCCGGCAAGCCAAGTGAGATCGTTGCAAGTGCCCCTGGACTGGCTCTTGTGCGGGTAGCACATAAGATGCACCATTTTGAGCGTGGCTGTTGCCAGTACTGCCTGACTGGCCTTCGTAGGATTTTCGAGCGAGATCGTTGCCAGTGCCCCTGGACTGGCTCTTGTGCGGGTGGCACATAAAAGACACCATTTCGAGCGTGGCCGTTGCCAG
>NC_068987.1:94718203-94721581 GCF_001194135.2 Octopus bimaculoides
ACACGTAAAAGCACCTACTACACTCTCTGAGTGGTTGGCATTAGGAAGGGCATCCAGCTGTAGAAACTCTGCCAAATTTAGATTGGAGCTTGGTGTTGCCATCCGGTTTCACCAGTCCTCAGTCAAATCGTCCAACCCATGCTAGCATGGAAAGCGGACGTTAAACGATGATGATGATGATATATATATATATAGTGAGATAGATGTATAGAGATATATTCACATACATTACATCATCATCATCATCGTCATTTAATGTCTACTTTCCATGCTGGCATGGGTTGGATGGTTTGACTGAGAACTGGCAAGCTGGAAGCCTACACCAGGTTCCAATCTGATTTGGCAAGGTCTCTACAGCTGGATGCCCTTCCTAATGCCAACCACTCTGAGAGTGTAGTGGGTGCTTTTATGTGTCACTGGCATTGGCCACATTCAAATGGTGCTTTTTACTTGCCACTTGCACTGGTGCCAGTCAGGTGGCTCTGGCATCAGCCATGCTTGAATGTTGCTTTTTATGTGCCACCAGCACAGGTGCCAGTCAGGCGGTAATGGCATTGGCCACAACTATGTTTTCACTCGGTTCAACAGGTCTTCACAAGCATGGCATATTGCCCAATGATTGAAAGCTGCTTTTAAATGGACCAGTTATGTGACACTGGCATCAGCCACAACTACAATCTCACTTGGCTTGCTGAGTCTTCTCAAGTACAGCACATTTCCAAAGGACTTGGTCTCTTGTCATTGCCTCTGTGAGGCTCAACATTCGAAGGTCATGCTTCACCACCTCATCCCAGGTCTTCCTGGGTCTACCTCTTCCACAAGTTCCCTCTACTGTTAGGGTTTGACACTTCTTCACACAGCTGCTCTCATCTATACACACCGCATGACCATACCAGTACAGTCGTCTCTCTTGCACACTAAATCTGATGCTTCTTATGTGCAACTTTTCTCTCAGGGTGCTTACACTCTATTGTGTGAGCACACTCACATTACACATCCAGTGGATCAGACTAGCTTCATTTCTTTCAAGCCTACACTTGTCCTTAGCAGTCACAGTCCCACAAATTTCTGGGATCCTAGTTTGCTTCTATTTTCTCTTTAGTAGTTGTTTGTCTGTTGAAACATACAGCGAGTCAAGCAGATGGCTGTAGTATCATGGCTCTTACAAAAAAAAAAAAAAAAAAAAAGAGAGAGAGAACAAAATATATGTGCGTGTGTTTATGTGACTACAATACTAATAAGCATACATTGCCAAAATATCCTGTGCTCCCACTGCATAGAGTGCAGTACCTGTTACAGTATATGAGTATCAAATATGTGACTCGCGCAGTAAAATCTGATTTCAGTTGAAGCAGTGGGCAACTGCCATATATGAGCATTCCATTATATGAGCTTGATATTATCTAGGTAGATACAAACAATTGTTGATATAAGCATGTTGCTTTGTTAGAGACTATTAACTATTCTCCTCCACTGTTATCATTGATAGTCAATATCAGCTCCGTTCTTAGAACTAGATTTAATTGTTTGACACAGTCAACAAAACAATTATTCTCTTCGAATCTTAGCGTAGTGATTGAACCTTCAGCTCTTCTTCCATCCAGTGCAGGATACTCATCTGTCCTGTGTCCCACAAATTTCTTGGATCATAGTTTGCTTCTACTTTCTCTTTAGCAGTTGTTTGTCTGTTTGAACATAAAACTTCATAATAGATTTACCATATTACTTGACTATGTGCAGTTTCAGTCATGATATAAAAACTAATTCATTTGCATTTTTATTGATTTCGTAAAACTTGATTCCTAACTCCATATCAGACAGCTTTTATGTTTTGAGAGAATTTCAATACCAGTTCTCAACTGTTAGAAATAACAGCTAAATCCCTCTGAAGTGAAACTTATTTCAAAACAAAAAAGTGACTTTGGAAACATTATTCGTGGAAAAGATAGGATGATAACAACTAATATGCTTCTCATTTATGGTCCATCTGAAGATCCAGCACCGACTCTGATGTTGATTAAAATGTAGATTAAAATGTGTTTTGTCCTTAAAATTTCTTTAGAAATATATAAACTTACTTTCACTGTTATCAAAAACACAAAATGGTATTGATGTTTTATTTTGTAGCCATGGCACAATGAGCACAGCTCCTGGTGTTTAGCATCTATTCACAAAGTCTGAGAAAGAAAAACAATATAACTTCACCATCATTGTTATTGTTGAAAGCACATTGATTAAAATAGGCAAAGGGTTGGAAAGGGGTTAACCTACAATACTTTTACCATAAACTCTACTTGGAAATTCATTAGGAATAGCTTTCAAATCTCTGAAAATGACACTAACCATCTTAAAAAAAGGGGATATATGAAGGGTGTTCCAGAATTAACTACTTATTTCAATGAAATCAGGAAAAATTTTAAAAGAAACTGACAGAATTTTATGATTATTATTTAGTTATGATACCAAAACAAATAGATTTATAAATGGCATCCAACAGGAATGATAAGAAAATTACAAAAATAATTATAAACATAATATAAAATTATAAACAAAATTTAAAATTTATACGCCTTTAACACATTAAACATGATAAACTTAAATAAAATTGAGTTTTTAAAAGATTGTTCAATTTCACTGAAATGGTTAATTCTGGGACACCCTGTATAAAAGGCCTTATGATCCGTCTGTCTGTGCAGCTGGAACATCTTTGATCATAGATAGGTCTATTCTGCCCATTCTAACCTGGGGCTAAGCAACAAAAACTGATCTAGAATAACTTCCATTATCATCATTATCAGAGTAAGTAGAACAGCTACCATTGAAATCCTTATCAGTTTGCCACTAGCACTAGTGTCATCTCCACTACCATTAACACCATCAATACCATTCTGCTAACTTTTGCTAACAGCACCAATAACTTCCCCACCATCACCACCACCTTCCTTTCTAGTTCCATTTGTTTCTACAGCTGTGTGAAATCAATGAGCACAGCTTGTCTAGAGATCCTCCATCTACAGACTCTTTTACATCACTTGTAACTAAAGACAACCAAACTCCCTTCTGCTATTCCTTGTTTTCACACTGTGATTGAAGCATAAGGAAAACAAGGCATGGTGCTTGGGGTTGAAGCTGAGGGCAGCAGAATCAGTAGCAACAAACACCTACAACAACAAAAACAATTACAAAAAGCCAAGAAAAATACCCTTTGTTGTTGGGATAAGAAAGAGGAGAAAGAGGAGAAGCAAAAAAGGAAATGCCCTTCTATTGCCCATTCTCTCATGCTCTCTATCTCTCTCTCTCTCTCTCCTATCACTCTTGTCTACACACACACACACACACACACACACACACACACACACACACACACACACACACACA
>NC_068987.1:94721941-94724203 GCF_001194135.2 Octopus bimaculoides
TGTGTGTGTGTGTGTGTGTGTACATATTCATGGCTTCCAATTCAGTGGTGGGGAAAAAAAAAAAAAGAGTGGTTGCTTGAGTGCTGGTCCAACTAGTTTCAAAATAGCAGACTCTGCTAGAGATACCCATGGCCCCAGCTGATGATGTTAAACTTGATGAATCCTACCTCACTTTTTCCACTCAAATCTGTGCCATTATCTCACACCCCCACCCCTGATTACTTTGCAAAAATCAAAAAATCTCCTATTTTCCTACTCTCTTCCTCTCTCTCTCTCTCTGTCCGTGAAGATTCTTACTTGCAATATTTGATATTTCCTCTCCTCTTAGTGGGAGCCTACCTCATTTCTCCTTATTTTCACCCCACCTTTCTCTGCCAGCTCACTCATCTTATTTCTTCTTCTCATCTCTACCCACCTCATATCAAGATGCACACATGTCAATTCCAACCCATCTCTCTGCATATCTCTATTCCTCTCTTAATACACGCTTCTCTCTCCCCATCTTTGTGCATCTCTTTTCTTGTTCTTCTTCTTCCTCCATACCTACCTGTTTCATAACCAGTGCACATTTAAATCATCCCCACCCACCCCACCTCCCACCTCACTCTCTTACACTACTTTTCTAACTTCCTGCTTCTCTCTCAAACCTAATCAACTTATGTTCACATCACCAAGCTTCATAGCTTATGAATATTTCCATCTGTCCCTCTTCTCACCTGTTCTCTACACAGAAGCTAGCTTTGTATGTGTGTCTGGTTTGTTTATATTTTAATATCACTAAGTCTATCTGCATCAAAATATTTCAGTATCTGGGTGGATATTAATAAGAGTAAGTCTGTGAAATTGGTCAACTATAAAACACTTTCCCATCCTCAATGCACTTTCCCCTCCTCAAGTGCATTTTACAACTATTAATATTTACATACATATACACCCCTAGAAGTGAAAGAAGAACATAGCTTTAGAGTTAGATCAAGTGTTGGTGTATTTATGAAAGATTTATGAAAGAAGATATGCGGAATGAACCTGGTATACCCTTTTCTTTGTCTATTCCAAGAGAATCAAAATTAAATACATAAAGTTCACACACACACACACACGCACACACACGCATACATATATATGTGAGCACGTGTGTATGTGTGCATGCGTATATTTGTTACTGTTTAGTGCCAGGTCAACAGTAAGCAAAACAGACCAAGGATCCGTAGCCTTCCGGCCATGACTGCCCTGTCTTATTTTCGAGGCATAGTTATATCTAGGACTACATTGTCTTCCTTTAAGGTCTCAGATGTTATTTGAAGAAGTCTTTACAGTATTTTCAAACAGGCTGAAGAACTTTGTGAAGGCTGTCATGGTTTAATATATGCAGTATATATTGTATAATATGTGTATGTATATATGTCATGTATTACATATATACTCATATGCATATACAGATAACTACATACATCTCTCTCTCTCTCTCCTTTTCTCTCTCTCAATATATATATATATATATATATATATATATATATATATATATATATATATATATGTATATATATATAAAATTATATATAAAATTATATATAATTATATATGTGTGTGTATGATACATTCACATGCACAAATAAAATTTCACACACACACACACACACATCTACATCATACTCCATTTTGAATGTTTTTGCACCTAACTCACATGTAGCTTCTTCTATTTGTCTGTCTGATGGTCTGTCTGTTTGTCTATCTGATGGTCTGTCTGTTTGTCTATCTCTATGGGTTTTTCAGTTTTTGTCTCTCACTTCTTCATTATCCTTTCCCCCCCTCCTCATCTCTATCCACACACACACACACACTCTCTTACCCTGAGTCATTGTGGAACTCTTCACAGAGAACACTGTTTCTTCACTGTGAAATAACATTGTCAATTGAAGAAAGAATGTGGTAATTAGGCCACTCAAGAAATGGCATCACCAACAACAGTAACAGCAGCAGCAGCACTTCAACCTTCATTACAGCTAACACCATCACCACTATTACCATCACTGACTGCATCACTAACACCATCTAGTGATGTTATCAATGATGGTGGTGGTGGTGGTGGTATGAGTGATGCCATCACTAATGTCATTACGACCAGCCTTATTAATAAATGAACAACAATACCAATATCGTCTCCGATAGCACAGTTAACATTACCACCTAGTAGTAGTCGCATCATCACTAATGATACCATCCGTTGTGTAATAATAATAACAAACAGAATCCCCACTGCAC
>NC_068987.1:94724538-94730794 GCF_001194135.2 Octopus bimaculoides
CCACCACTACCGTCACAACCATGCATTACCACCACCACCACCACCACCACTGCCGTCACAACCATGCATTACCACCACCACCACCACCACCATTATTTACACTGTTAGCTTTATCATCGTCTCTGTAAATAATAAAATCATTACCGTAAACATTGTCAACCGCATCACCACTCGCATCGCACAGCTACAACTGCAGCAACCACATCTTGCATTCCCTACCACTACTACACACTCTGGCCCCCATGAACACCATCACTGATCATTTAGACACCACTCATCCAACAGCCATGAATACTACCAAGTCCAACAAAATTAACAGTAGCACTATGCCTCTACTACAACTACTATTACTACTACTACTAACTCCCCTTCCTTATCACCATATTACTATCTCTGCTGTACATCAGTAGTAGCACTAAAACTGTCACCTTTTCTTCTACAACCATCTTCTATAAACAACTGGAAGTAACAGAGTGAACCCATCAATGGTGCCACTACACACACTCATACTATAACGATTGCAGCTACAGCAACAGCCTTACTACTGTATCTACTACTTAGGACCACAGATTATTACCACCACCACCACTACCACCACTATTACTACTACTGCTGCTGGCTTCATCTATTCACACTCACACACGTGTGTGTGTGTGCGTGCATGTGTACATACACACACAGAGATATGCTTTTATATATATATATATATATATATATATATATATATATACAACCTTTTTACACATTCTCCCATTTAATAAAATACGCAGATATACACCATCATTGTTCATCACTATGGAATCCATGGTAATCAAATATGCTAACCAGTTGGTAGGTGCCTATAATGATGAGTTCTACATTGAATGGACACCAGCCGGTCAGCTAACTCACTGCTCATCAGACTATCATTAGCTGGCAGAATCATTATCAGGGTGGCAAGCTGTCAGAATCGTTAGCACACTGGGCGAAATGCTTAGTGGTATTTCGTCTGCTGTTACTTTCTGAGTTCAAATTCTTCGGCAGCTGACTTTGCCTTTCATCCCTTCGGGGTTGACTAAATAAGTACCAGTTATGCACTGAGGTCAATGTAATTAACTTAATCCCTTTGTCTGTCCTTGTTTGTCTCCTCAATGTATAGCCCCCTGTGGGCAATAAAGAAATAATTATTTTATCCAGATTCTTAGAATCAAATAAATAGGTTGACTTAAGTGGTGGAAGAGTGGTTTCGTCTGGTCTGGTTTAAGGGAGTCATTCCTTCCAATACTTACAACACACAGCATAGCAGGGCCATGAACTCTGGGCAGCAACATACTGAAGCACTTGAGAATTTTATTATTTACAATGGCTACTTATGGCAAATGTCTACTAATGAGAAGTAAGGTACCAACAGTTCTTAATTACAACTAGGTTGACTAAAGTGAGATAACAATAGTTAAATATCTTGTTATGGCTACAAGACCCAGGATACAAATGCACAAACCCAGATATGCAACATACACATGCAGGCATACTCCTATGCATCTCTATTTGTTCTCCGTATAGTTTTAGGTTTCTATTGATGTCTAACAATAAATTCTTATTCTATTCATAAACAACATCACAGCAGATACACACACAAAATATTTTCGTTTTCAATAAAAATTATCTACTTGTCCTGCTTCCCCACCCCCACTGGCTGTTCTTAGTCAATATTAGAGAGGTGGAGTTCACTCACTGCTTTCTTCATTAACTTTTCCTTCCCCAGTCACTTCAAAGAACCACTGCTTCATTTTTTATCTTCAACATCATTTTACTCACTTTCTCACAATGCAGTTACCATGTGTTAATCCTCCTCCTCCTCCTCCTCATCCTCATCCTCCTCATCCTCCTCCACTCTCTCCATCATTGCTCTGTCGATTTGGGTGACCCCATGCGAATAGCTTCCTTCAAATTGCCCAATGTATGGGGCTCATGCACATACACACATACCTTGAGGTTTCCCCGCAAGAACAATCACACATGGACAAATCAGGTGACTGAGGGGGCCAAGGAATGTCAGCAAACCTGGAAATGAGGCAGTCATCGAAGAGAGGGCAAAGAACTTCCATTGATGCTCTGGCTGAGTGGACCATCGCCCCATCCTGCTGAAACCACACAAATTGAATAAGCATACGTTTTTGTCATAATTCAGGCACAAAGAAGTTAAATAATCATCTCGATGTAACGTTCAGAGTTCACAGTAACAGCATTACCATTGCTGTCTTCAAAAAAGTAAGGACCAATGATGGCAGTTTTTCTAACAGCACACCAGACCATCAATTTTGGGCTGGGCAGTGGTCTTTCGTGCAGTTCTCTCAGATTTTCAAGAGCCCAATAACAACAGTTCTGTTGATTCACTATGCCATTGAGATGAAAATGAGCTTCATCACATCTTTAACAAAATGAGGTTGTCATTTGGTTCAAAAATTGCTTCCATCTGACGTGCGATGTTAAGCTGCTGTGCATAGTCCCATGGTTTCAACTGTTACCTAATGACCAATTTGTATGGCTGGAAATGCAGGTCTTCATGCAAAATATGCCTTACCGATCAATTACCGATGCCAAGTTCAGTGGAATGTCTCCGAGCAGAATGATTCGGACTCCGTATCAAAGCTTGTCTGACATGTTCCACATTTTCCAGGGTCTGTATCCATTCATGGCGCCCCCACCAGTCATTTATTCATTAGTGTACCTCGTGTAGGAAGTGAATTCACCCAACACAAGATAGTGTTACGGGTGAGAACAGCCTGATTTCGGTGAATGTTGAAGTGGCGCTGAAACTCATGCTGAACTGCAGTGACAGACTCAATATTCTTCATGTAACTGTCGTAGGCAAACACGTGATGCTCTGTTGTCCACAGTGCTATGGCTTCACTTGAAAAAACAAAAAATACTAAGACACCACGGACCAAATGGTACCTGTCGGACATATATTCCTCCCAATGGGGCTGAGTCATAGCCATTTCAAAAACATCTGTCTTCTCTACCCCACTCTGTAGAATGGGCTCATATAACCTCCACCATCACCGCTGCCCACACCACCACTATCACTACTACTACTACTACTACTACTACTACTACTACTACTACTCAGTGTTTTTTTACTCAATTTCCAACTACTCTTGATGTAGCTTTCTGCTCTCATATTTGAGTACACGTGTGCAAGTACACACACATGCACACATACACAACCAATTCCTCCTCCTTGTCCTCCTCCTCCTCATCATTATTATCATCATCACCCATTTAATCAAAACTACAAAGAATGCTTCCATTGATTGCACAACCCCATAGGTTTTCCTACCTTTGGAATCACAGCCAAACAACCAATTTTAGAAAATCCGCCTTTTCTACTCTTCTTCAGCGTGATTGTTTTGTAAAGAAGTGTTTCTGTGGTGAAAACCTCCACATTTGTTAATTATTTTGAATCCAATTCCATGCTGTACTCACAAGATAAATTTCTCCAGAAACTACTATTTTCTCCTCTTTGAGAATCGGTACTATGAACATAAACATGACAAGTGCAAAGCAAAACTTCAAGTCACTTCAAACTAATAAGGTTGTAATACATGACACTCTTTCTTCCATTCCTCACAAACAATATGCCCAAGGCCCTGGCACCAGTCCTCACCAAACTCTTCAATCTTTCTTTCTCTCTCTTCTGTCTGACCACCCCACTATTTAGTTTTTTTCAATACCGTTCCTCTTATACGTCTAATTATAAATTTGAAATCCTATCAATATGATTTTTGCCTGTGAAAATGATTTGACTTTTAATTCAATTAAGCAAAACATATTTGATTGTTTTGTGCAAATGTGGAAAAGAGACAAATAGAAATTTGAGTGGATCCAGATCTCATTTATTGTAACAATGGAAGTGGAGAAATGTGTTTCTTTGAAGAGTGACAATTTGCCTATCATGTGATTCATATTTCAAACTTAAATTTTCAAAACCTATCTTGTGTGATTTTTGTTGAAAGTGAAATTAGAATTTCTAATCCACTCTGAACCAGCAATGACAATTTTCCACTGCTTCCTTCAATATATTTCTGTGGATTTCAATTTTCAACTGTTAAAGTAATAAAGACGAAACACTACTTAACTCACCCGTAATGTAGACATTCCCTTCGGAACCTAACACAAATATCAAGCCATAAGTATGACATATTGTACTGAAGGAAATGATCGCATTAATCCTACTGAGGATATATTTTTTTTGCCTTAGAAAAGCATTTTTTTATTGTCTTTATCTGTATTGGTTTATATTATCTGAGTTTCTTATTAGTAATTTTTGCTATGTAACCACATACGGGTTCTATTCTCTTATTACCCGCTGAATTTTGTAAGACTGGCAGAGAGCCATGAGAAAATTTATCTGTGCTCTAAGTAGTTCCAATATTTCCTTGTTTTTAAGGTTGAAAATATTCAAGTAATTCTATATTAACTTCCTTGATTTGTTGATAAACTAGCAGTTCAGTAATTCTTTTGGCACTATCTTTGTTTCGGTTGTTCTTTTATATCTTCTGAATCCTTTTTTTTTTCTTTCTTTTATAGTTGTTGTTTGCAGTGGTCCTATTTTATAGTTCTTCTTGTTTTCACTTTCTTGATGCGATTCATATTGTTGCTTGGAATTTAATGCAATTTTTTTTTTTGCTTTTTATTTCCTATCAATTCTGCTTCTTCCATTGATGTTTTTTTTTGTTTTGTTTTTTTTACCACTGTTGTTACTGGTTTTTCTTTTTATCTGTTTAGCCTAGGATTTACCATTCTAAGACTCTGTGATGTGAAATCACTTTGCACACACAACATCCATTCTCTGCATCTCTTACAGACACAAAGTACAACACACTCTCATCCATATAATGCAAAACCACTGATATCTGTTCGTCTCACTGCCCCCTCCTCCTCCTCTTACCCTCCCAATATCTCTGCCATATCTAATCTCTCCATCTTCATCCCACCCTGGCTCAAACCAATATGATCCATGCTGACACTTGAAGCTAATTCCTCTGCAATGACAGAATTCTAATAAATTTTCTATTTGCTTAGGATGAAAATGAACCACATCATTTGCAGTCAACAATAACAATATCCAAAAAGAAAAAAAAAGCAAGAATACAATAAAAAAAGAAAACGACTTTTTTCCTGATTTGTTTTGTGTCTCTGTGTGTATGGATGTGTTTCTATGTGTGTTTGAATGTGACTACACACCTGCGTATGTGTGCGTTTATGTCTGTACATGTATTCATGTTACATTGCATGTCTGAGTGTATGCGTGTGCATGTGAATGTATGTCTGTGTGCATTTTGTGTTTGTAAATATTTTCATGGTAGAGTGAGACTGCATGTATGTGTGAGTGTGTAATGTTGTATGTGTATGTATGAATGTATGGCTGTATGTGTTGCATTTCCATGAATCTGTGTCTGTGTGCTGCAATCTAAATCAAACTCTGGCTTTCCATTTCCATTTTTTTAGTAGTTTTTGTCGCCATTTTTAATACATTTCTTTTCTATTTGGTGTGTATTTTGTGGGTTTTTTCTTCCTTCCTCTGTGTGTGTGAGTGTGCGTGTGTGAAGGAAGAGAGAGAGAGAGAGAGAGATGCGTGTATGAGTAGTTTTGTGCCTGTATGTACATATTCGTAGTAGCATGCATGTGCATGTTTGTGTTATTTCTAAAATATGTAAGATCAAATTTCAGGCTATTTCTCAATGGCTTTTTGGTTATAAGAATGTGTATAGCAATGCATATCAATGCAATCATCTTCACTAAAATGCATGCCTACACTCCAATTCTACTTTACAATATCCGCTGGTAAATAACACTTTTACATTTGTTTTATAAGGTTGAGAGCAAATATATGTATTTGCTTGTTTTTAAATTGATTGGCTTTTCAGAATTTGATTAGCTGCTGCTACAGAGAATATAGATTCTGTTCAACTTTTTCATGCATAATTAATAGTTTTCTTTTTTTTTTTTGTTTCTCCCAAATAAATGTAAATGTTTATGCTTATGTATGTGTGTGTTTACACAACAAAATGCAATATGGCCAAGGATTAAGAAATTCATTTCAGAATCACAACATACTGAATTCAATCCTACTGCATGACAAGTATCTTTTACCATATTTTCAATAGCTCTGTTTGTGTGTGTGTGTGTGTGTGTGTGTGTGTAGATAGATTGATATAGATATATATAGATATATATAGATATATATACATATACATATATGTACATATAT
>NC_068987.1:94731074-94731656 GCF_001194135.2 Octopus bimaculoides
AAACTAAATTTGTAGACTGGCACCCATGCCAACGTCTTCATTGAACACTAAACTTGGCTTGCGAAGACCTGTTGGGGCAAGCGAAAGTGAAATTGTGATGGCACCAGTACCAGTAACTCACTATGAGCACTGTCCGAGCGTGATCGTTGCCAGAGCACCAGCTGCCTGGCTTCATGCCGGTGGCATGTAAATAGCACTATTTGAGCGTGGCCGCTACCAACGTCGCCTTCCTGGCACTTGTGCCAGTGGCATGTGAAAAGACATTCGAGCAAGTTTGTTGCCAGTCCCGCTGGACTGGCTCCTGTGCAGGTGGCATGTAAAATACACCGTTTCGAGCGTGGCCGTTGCCAGTACCCCCTGACTGGCCTTCGTGCTGGTGGCACGTAAAAGCACCCAAAACACTCTATGAGTGGTTGGCGTTAGGAAGGGCATCCAGCTGTAGAAACTTTGCCAAATCAGATTGGAGCCTGGTGTAGCCATCTGGTTTTCACCAGTCAAATCGTCCAACCCATACTAGCATGTAAAGCGGACGTTAAACGATGATGATTATGATGATGATACATGTATATATACATACACACA
>NC_068987.1:94731772-94732389 GCF_001194135.2 Octopus bimaculoides
TATTGTTGGAATAATATTTACTTTTGTTTCTTTTTTTTTTCTATTACAGATACATGTCCTGTATTGTGCAATGGTAACGGTTATTATAATGAAGGTTTATGTCAATGCCATCCAGGCTGGAAGGGACAAGAGTGTGAGATTCCAGCCAATGCTTGTGAAGTTCCTGACTGTAATGGAAATGGAGAATGTGTTCATGGTCAATGCATCTGCAATAATGGTTATAAAGGTCCAGATTGCAGTGTTCGTAAGTGTCCATTTGTCATTATTTCTAATCAAAAGGATTGAAAATTTATGAGAATTTGTTTATTGTATTTGCCATTTTTTTTTATGAATAAATGTCCCAAGATGAATTTCAACAGTGAGGCTGATGTAACTAGTTTGAAAATATACATTTGAGAATTACTGAAATATTGAATGCATATTTATTAAAGAGAAAAGAAACTTTTCCATATTTCAAAGTGTATATAATCATTTAAATTGCTCCGTTGCCAGTACCGCCTGACTGGCCTTCGTGCGGGTGACACGTAAAAGCACCCACTACACTCTCTGAGTGGTTGGCATTAGGAAGGGCATCCAGCTGTAGAAACTCTGCCAAATTAGATTGGAGCCTGGTGTTG
>NC_068987.1:94732399-94732677 GCF_001194135.2 Octopus bimaculoides
TAGGAAGGGCATCCAGCTGTAGAAACTCTGCCAAATTAGATTGGAGCCTGGTGTTGCCATCTGGTTTCACCAGTCCTCAGTCAAATCGTCCAACCCATGCTAGCATGGAAAGCGGACGTTAAACAACGATGACGATATACATGTGCTGTGCATGAGAAGACCCGGCAAGCCAAGTGAGATCGTTGCCGGTGCCCCTGGACTGGCTCTTGTGCGGGTGGCACATAAGATGCACCATTTTGAGCGTGACCGTTGCCAGTGCCGCCTAACTAGCCTTCGTA
>NC_068987.1:94732687-94737532 GCF_001194135.2 Octopus bimaculoides
CGAGCGTGGCCGTTGCCAGTACCACCTGACTGGCCTTTGTGCGGGTGACACGTAAAAGCACCCACTACACTCTCTGAGTGGTTGGCGTTAGGAAGGGCATCCAGCTTTGGAAACACTGCCAAATCAGATTGGAGCCTGGTGTAGCCATCTGGTTTCACCAGTCCTCAGTCAAATCGTCCAACCCATGCTAGCATAGAAAGCGGACGTTAAACGATGATGATGATGATGATGAGACTGATTTCAAAAATCTCCTTAACATTAATATAAACCAGTTAACAACAAAGGTCAGTTGTAGCCAGTTGAGCATTTTAATGTAGGTGATTTTTTTTTTTTTTTTTTGCTTCCCTCTCTCTATCTCTCATACCCACTCATTCTTTCTATTCATTATAGCTTTCAGCTTTCTCCCCATAGCATTCTTTAATTCCCATCAAAACACCAGACCGCCATTCATTTTCAAAATTTAGGAATTCTTGGTTAAATGGTCTATTTACCCTACTATTGTTCTTGATGGTCATTCAGACCTGTCCCTGGCCATTTATCTAGATGTACTCAAACAATTAAACAAGAATACCATGATAGGTGTTCCATTATATTTTAACATCTCTTCTTAATGATTTTTTTTCTAAATTTATCAAAAGATATTTACCACAACATAACAACGATAGAATTAAAAATAAAAATGGAAGATATATAATGAAATAAAAGTGTTTTAAATTTATTTAAATAATACAGGGACTTCTAGATCATTTTGTGCATACACTACATGCTTATGCATATATACACATAACTTCAGCTTTACACATTATCCCAGTATCACTGTATCGACCAGACTATCAGATGTTGTTATACATCGCTGGTTACAATGCGCTTTGCATCATTTTAGCTTTCGGATGATGCCATTATTCTGGTTAGGTGAGCAGGCTAACATTCCCTGTGATCAGAAACCTCTTCTGTCACAGGATGCAACCATTTACAGCTGAGTGGACTGGAATGATGTGAAATGAAGTGTTCCACTGAAGAACACAATACACCACCCGGTTCTGGAATCGAGACCATGATGTAGCAATCATAGGTGACACACTCTAACCACTAGGCCATGTGCTTTTATACATTATGCACCACAGGTATAAATATATATGCATACACATATATATATGCATGTGTGTGCGTGGTGGTGGGTGGCGTACTTGTACATATGTATGTGTGTATTTATAGTTGATAAGAAGCTTCTATTGTGAAGAGAATGAAAGTGAAGTTAAATAAGTAAAAGACATTGTAGGAAAAGTATTGAAAAGTAAAATGAAACAATAACAGTCAGAGAATGTGAACAACGAAAGTTAATATTTCAAATGAGAAGAAATGAAGGGGTTTGAAACATGGCAGATTTTTTAATCTTTATTGCAGAAAAGTAAAACAAGATTTAGAGAAAGTGGAGAATGAGAGATAAGGATGATGCCACTTTTATGGCTGTTTCTATTGTATATTCTTATTTATATACATGCATGTATATTCATATAATAAAACTAACATGTGTGCATGTGGGCACACACACACACACACACACACACACACACACACACACACACACACACACACACACACACACACACACACACACACACACACACACACACACACACACACACATCAGGCAGCAGAGTTTGGAATGAAACAATGCCATGTGATATTCGTTGCAGTTCTCTGCAGTCAGTGTTTATATGGAATGAAGGTCAAGTTTGCCTTTCACTTTGGGGGTGAATAGATAAATTATCAGTTGAGGGTAGTGGCTTTAGTGTAAACTGTCAGATGTGGTTGGTTCATATGGTTAGCTTGGCCTACCACCAGTAATAGATAAGCAGAGAAAATTGTATGACTGGGATGCATTCAATATTTCATCAAAAATGGTTAGATGGGAAAAAACAAAGAAAGGCACCAAATTTATTACTTCAATAATTGGGGCTCAGTTTGAGAACACGGTCATACATGATGTCCTCTCTGGAGGTGGTGGTCATTCATCAGAGATAACTAAGATTACTAATTTCATCTGTCTTTATCCATAATACAGTATACCTGCTGATATATCTATCTATCTATCTATCTATCACCATCATTTAATCTCTGTTGTCCATGCTGGCATGGGTTAGATAGTTTGACAAGTTGTGAGACTGCACCAGGCTCACAGCTGGATACCCTTCCTAACACCAGCCACTCCGAGAGTGTAACGGATGCTTTTACACACCATCGGGCATGGGTATCATTTGTGTGACACCGGTATTTGCCACGACTGCAGTTTCCCTTGGCTTGATAGGTCTTCTTCTCAAGCATGGCATAATGCCAAATGGACTCCATCATTGCCTCTGTGAAGCCCAACACTCGAAACACGCCATAATGCCAAATGATCTTGGTTTTTACCTCTGTGTGTGTGTATGTATATATATATATATATATGTATTACAAATTAAAAGGGTAAAGGATTATCAATTTATTAATTTATTAATAAATCAACAATTAATAATTTTTACCAAGCCCTTCGGTATGTAAGCACCATTATCGGTGGAGAACTTATTTAAAAGTTCAAATATATTTAAAAAATAAATATATATATATATATATATATGTATATATGTATTTGCATGCACATACACACACACATTTTGTAATACCATGACAAGGACTATGTCTACATGCTTTTTATGCTAGTCATTAAGGATCATTCACAAATGACGGCACATTTTTAGATGTATGCAAGAATTTTGTGAATAAAAATTTCTATAAACAACAGAATGTGAAATAATTATGCATATATATATATATATATACATATATACCAGAGTAAGCACATAAAATGTGCAACAAGGTGGAAAAAAGAGTACTCAAATACCAGAGGTAGAGTAATATGCTTTATTTAAAAGCAGCAGAAATACAACAAAAAACTGTTACTCTGAGTTTCGCGTTCCCGTTCATTGGACGGTTTTGTTAGAAAGTTTTGTTTCTAACGAAACTGTCCGATGAACAGGAACGTGAAACTCCGAGTAACAGTTTTTTGTTATATTTCTGCTGCTTTTAAATAAAGTATATGTATATATAAATATATATATATGAGAGAGAGGGAGCATATAATTGGCAATCTATAGGTTGTAGATTGTTTGGAAGAATTATTATTCCCAAAACTCTTTATTATTTTTATTTAAGTACTGGACAACTCAATGATTCACATAATCTTTTTTTAGTTGTGTTTCTCTGGATGTGGTTATATGTATTGCATGTGTGTGCCTGTGTCAGTTTGACTGTGTACCGCTCATCCATAACCACCACCTTCACTGCCGCCATGACTTTCACCTTCATTACAAAACACAACTGCCAACATCTACCCTGATATCTCTCAATCTTTGTAGATAAGACATATTAAAGAAGTAGCTATGGAAAGCAACATCTGCAATGAATCAGTGTTGTCTATTTGCAGTCGTACCCCATCTCTCCCATATTCTAGCTCTTCTTGTCTTTTTTTTTTTTCCCCATCCTCTTTCTGTCTGTTGCTCTCTGTTTCTCTCTTACTGCATTCCATTATGTCTTATCAGATCCTGGAAGAGTTCTGCTGTTTGTTTATATTTGCTTGAGTCTTCTGTGAATATATGTATAGAGAGATCGAGTTGTATGTATAAATATATGCATTGTTTGAGACATATATATATATACATATATATATACATATATATATATATATATATATATATATATATATATATATATATATATATATATATATATATATATACACACACATATATATGTACACACACGCACACACACATATATAGATATGTATATATACATATACACACACATATATATACATACACACATGCACACGCATATATATGTATATATTGTGTGCATATGTATATGTATGTGTTGTGTGTATGTATATATATATATATATATATATATGTGTGTGTGTGTGTGTGTGTGTGTGTGTACATATATATGTGTATGTGTATATATATATATATATATATATATATATATATATATACTTATGTGTATATATATATATATATATATATATACACACACACACACACATGTACATGTGTGTTTTGGGTGGATGGGTATGTGTACTTTGTGCATGATGAATGTACAAAAAGCAGTTACGTAAAAATAGATAGTTTTCATATATAATTCATGTAGTGACAGTTAGTTTACAACGCAGATCCTAACTAGTTAATATACATTTGTACATATATACATAACACATGTAAATACATGCACAAAGATATACATGATTTATTATTTTGATTACTATAAAGGAAATTTGCTCACAAAGTATTCATCTGAAAGCTATTTAAAAACTAAAATTTAGTATAAGTTGCAGATATTGTTGTTCCTAGCCCCAATCTGATGGAATAAAGATGTTGATTGTTTGAGAAACACTCACTAGTGTTATAGAGTCAGATAGACAGCTAGACATGTACACTGACCATGTCCTAACATATTTAAGGGAATTCAGCTTTTTGCTGATTATCTGGAGTCCAATACCCGAATCATGCAAGCATCATCATTTAACACCCACTTTTCCAATGTTTCCATAGGTCAAATGGAATTTGTTGTGGTAGATTTTCTGCAACAGGATGCTATTCCTGTCATCAACCCTTGCCTCTTTCCCATGGCCAGACAAAACTTTTAACAGAAGACTGGAAGCCAACAGCATTGCTTATACGATGTTGGTGCATGTCTATAACTGCATGATACAAAGACCAATGTACACATGAACACACACACGCACACACACACACACACACACACACACACACACACACACACACACACACACACACACACACACAC
>NC_068987.1:94738007-94739838 GCF_001194135.2 Octopus bimaculoides
TATATATATATATATATATATATATTTGTAGGTGTGTTGTGTGGTTGTCTGTATAAAATATTCATTTATTTACATGCTTCAATTACTGCATATTTAACTTACATCAGCCATACACGCTTAAACGCATAAAGATTGACTAATAACTTTTAGAAAAGTAAATAGAAAAGGAAACTTTATTAAAAGTGTTCTAGAGTAAGTGCTTTAACAATGGATATGTACTCAGACCATGAAATTAAATTAGAACTTGATGTAAAGTCATTTTGAGATGTGTTGCCAATATTTGGTAATTACTTTGTAGTGTGTCAATACTTTAGGTTGAAGTTGCTAATGAGGGAAGAATTTCTGGTAGAAAGTCTCTTTGAGTTAGGTTTAATTCAAAGAATATATTGGAATGGAGTGGGAAGAGATACAAAGAGAAAACTATAAAATTTAGATACTTGATCTTGACAAATAAAACATCTCATTGTTTGGTAAAAGTTCTTTGACTTCAGAAAGTAAAATAAAATTTATTTTGGCTACTTCAACTTTAATACTTCTATGAGACAAAAACTAATAAAATGGCGAAAAAGAAAGTTAAAAAGATGGAGAATAAAATAAATAATGCAAATCCACCCTCATAACTACCAAAAATACTGTAGATGTATCATGTCTTTGGCTGTAGCAGGTGTGCAAAAATGTCAAACTGAAGAGGACTCATCTATGATCTCATCGTTATTTTTTTCTGCTCAGCTAACCTTCAATAAACACTTGTCCCTATGGGACACTTGAATTAAAAGGAACAACAAAAGAAAACATGCAAACCAATGAACAACTCTACTTCTAGCTAATCTATTGTTAAAATATTAAATATGAAACATCCATAACACAATATATTTCCTAAACTACTTGTGACTGAAATTCCTAGAGGTTCACCATAAATACATCCTATTATTTGAGCATTAGATTTTATTTTCGTTCTTTTCTTTTTACGGTATTTAATTTCTCTTCTTTTTCCTAGATAATTCTTTGAACTTTTTTCTTCTAAAATAATCCCTGCTGTTTTATTGCTTTATTGTGCCATTTCTGGTTTCTAAATTCTCACCTGTGTATAACCAACGAATGAACTTTTTACATGTTCCACAGAATATGGGAAAATAATTAAGTGGGTGTGTCTATGTGCATCTATATACCTGGTCGTCTATCAATCTCTCTCTCTCTCTCTCTCTCTCTCTCTCTCTCTCGATCTCATTTACACACACATGCACACGCACACGCACACACACACACACACACACACAGGTGTAAAAATCCTTGGAAGTGTACACTGAAAAATATTATTGATAGAAAAAATAAGTCAGAACGAAAAACGGAGCATTTGTTTTTAGATTGAGATATAAAAAATCTCTGGATTTTCCTTAGGAAATGATAGACCACTTCTTATTTTGCTATTTGTGGTGATCTGCACAAAACAAAATAAATAGTGGTCTGTCATTTCCTTGAGAAAATTCTCACTTTTTATATCTTTCGATATAAATGAAGATAAAACTAAACAAATACATCTTATTTTCTCTGTCGTTATTAACATATATATATGTGTGTACGTGTGTGTGTGAAGATGTAAGCTTGTGTCACTCTGTGTGTTTTAGTATGTGTGTATGTGAGTGAGAATTTCTCTCAGATGAACTTTGTTTCATTTCTTTCTTCCTTACCCCCTCTCTCTCTCTCTCTTTCCCCTCTCTCTCTCTCTCTCTTTCCCCTCTCTCTCTCTCTCTCTCTCTTTCCCCTCTCTCTCTCTTCTCCCTCTCTCTCTTCCCCCTCTCTCTCCCTCTCATCACTATTCTTGTTAATCTTG
>NC_068987.1:94740071-94747872 GCF_001194135.2 Octopus bimaculoides
TGACACAGTCACAGTATTAAAAGAAAATAATAATTAATAAATTATTAGTTACATAAAAAAAGATGGCAATGAAAACAATCCTGATAGAAGTTTTTTGTGTAAATCTTTTTCAGTTTTCAGCTTTGCAAACCATTTATCTCTCTTCACTTCACAAGGTATCCCTCCTCCTCCTGTCACTTATTGCATCTTCCTCCTCCTCTCTGCCCCACTTCTGTTTCTTTGACTTCTTCCCACAAACTCATATTCACTATATCCACCTCATCTGTTTAATATACTCTTGAGGGTACACCCTCCCCCCTCTCTCTCTCTCTCTCTCTCTCTCGCTAAAGATGTGACTCCTTAGGGGAGCCATGAATTCACCTCTTCAGCAAGATCCTTGTTTCCCCTTCTCCTATCCTATTTTCTAGCAACCTTCAATACTGTACCCCTCTCAGTTGAGAAGTCTTATCTTGGAAGTACTTCATGACCTTGCCAGTGCTGGTGACATGAAAATAGCACCCAGGACTCTCTGTAAAGTGGTTGGCAATAGCAGGGTGGGGCATCCAGCTGTAGAAACCATTCCAAAGCAGCTACTGGAGCTCTGAGCAGTGCTCTTGATCATCAATTCCGTCCAACCCATGCCAGCATGAAGAAAAGCAAGTTCTGTGATAATAACGATGCTGATGATGGTCTATATATATATATATATATATATATATATATATATATATATACATAGACTTAGTTGTACATCACAAAGGGTTGAAAGTAAGAATGTAATAGAAGCAACATTACAAAGTATCTGTTGTGGAAGAGAAGGAAAAAAGTAAGCAAATGGCGAAGGAAGTGTTACCAACTCGTTTGTCTTCACCTCAGTTCAGAAATACATATATACATACATAGAGTAAATACTATACAGGCTGGGCAGTAGACTAAGCTCCATCCCTCAGTTCACTGAACTGGCAAAAATATGTATGAAAACATAAGCAAAGTATTAGAAGAACACAAACAAATCTTTCATTTGGTAAGGAAGAAGTCTAACTTTTACCTACTTTAGTCATAAACAAATAAGTAAAACTGTTATTCAAACGTTTACAGTAAATTTTAATTTACAATATATGGTACCACATATGATTAAGAGAGAATGCTATTGAGTAGGAAGGTGTTATTAGTATCAACTTTACAAACCCCCCTGTCTTGTATGCAAATGATGTTGAGAAAATACAACTATAAACCAAGCTGAATATTCTGTTGTATCCTCAATGTCTTTTCTATCAAAAGTGGGTTTTGTACTTAAGGAAGTTAGCTATTTGGACCAGGATAGACCTGGGGGTAAAGAGTGAGGCTTTTGTTATGCCTAGTGGACTTTGTAGGTAAAAAAAAAAAGTGGATTATGTCAACAAAGAGGACTGTATGAACAATGAGAGGAATCTTGAGGAGCAAAATGGAATCTGTACAAATGCACACCAAAAAAAACAAATCAAAACTGGTGCCCCATCTTGACTGAAACCAATAATAGAAAAAAAAAACACCCAAACATTTATTACTTTTTTGTTTCATTATTTTATTATTTTCATTTCATTTTCTTTTTAGGACTTATTGTTTTATTTTATTTTTAACTCAATTTTTGTTTTTAGCTTTAATTTAATTTCATTTACTTTTGTTAATTTTGTAAATTTAGTTTTATGTTTATTTTTATTTGTATATCCCTTAAAGTGTATTCTTTTTTTACTTTTTTATCAGTTTTGAATTTAATTTTATTTTCCTGTCATGCAACAAATAGGATAAAAGAATAATAAAGTAAATTACAAAAGCATTCATCTATTACACATTTACATTTCTAATTTGTTTTTGACCTCAAACTCACTTCATATCTTATTTTCATTTTTATTTTCCCACCTCATAGTGGACTGCATATACAACTGCTCTAGCAATGGCATATGTAGCCTGGGTCGATGCATATGTTTCCAGGGCTATAAAGGTCCTAGTTGTAACCAGCAGGACATTATTAACCTTGAGCATCTCTGCTCTAAGGACTGCTCAGGTCATGGTACCTATAACATTAAGACGGACCAATGTAACTGCGATTGGCACTTCACTGGTGAAAAGTGTGAAACAGGTAACCAAGCTGAACAGACAAGCAGCCTTCCTGCCCGCCGTTTTCTTTTGAAATTCCTACACGCCCCAGTTTTAATTTGTCTCCTCCCAAGCAAGTGCATCCATTTGCAGCTGCATGCCACAGATGATGCTAAAAAAAAAGTATACATCAGCAGTCTGAAGGAATACAATTGTTTAACTATTAGTTGCTGCATGCACACAAGATATGACAAATTTTATATATATATATATATATATATATATATATATATACATATACATACATACATATATATGTATATATATGTATGTATATTGCATGTGTACTAATATTTAAAAGAAATACATCATGAATTAATGTAGGAAGTGCATAAGGTCAGTCATGGAAAAAGGCCTTTTTACTACATTTATCTTTATCTACGTATATGATATATACATATATGTATGTATAAGTCTGTGTGTGTGTGTGTGTGCGTGTGTGCGTGTCTTCTATTTGTTAAAATAATGCAACAGCTGTTGAGTAACAAAAGCATGTTAGTCCTCCTTGCTGCCCTTCAAATCTTCATTGCATTTTCCATCCATCTTTATTCATTGTGAACAATCATTGTCACCATCATCATTATACATTAGCATCCCTATCAGCATAACATCATAATTTGTTTTGTTTTTTTTTTCCTTGGCATTAGTCTATTTATTTCTAATGAGCTTTGTACAATATACCAAACCTCTCTTGTTTGTCAGAGCTATGTCCCAGCAAGGCATAAATCCTAAACATGATATGAACTGATATGAATCCTTTTGTCAGGGACAAGCATTTGCAGTTTCTGTTGATAGACTTTTAAATATTTTTATGTTTTATTTTGTTTTCCTTTCCATTATATTTTCTGTGCTGTTTTCTATAAATTATGCATCCAACAATTTAGGAAAATTCCCAAAGTTAATTTTGTCTTTTGCATTTGGTTCACAAGATTCTTGATGTGAAATTATTTTTTAAACAGATTTTGTTGTCTCTTGGCTGGGTCATTATGCCAATAAAGCACAACCACAAGTTCTATTTCATTTCTTTTGTCATTATTAGTGAAGTAGTAAACCATCTAAACAAATGTTTGATTAATTGCAAAGTTAATTAATGAATCAGCCAGGGTTCTCAGAGTCCTTTCATCACCATTTGCAGTGTATATCCCTTAAATTGTAACCGCTCAATCACAGCATATGTAAAGGGAACTGCTGAGAGTTTGGATGAGAGAATGGAGGTGCAGTGGAAAGAACGCTAGGGAGTCTATGTCGATACTCTATCAGCATGCTAAGGTTAAGCAGGACAGTATACTGAATAACATAGATATAAAAACCATATCAGAACACCTATATGTGCAACATTATGACAGTTATATGAAAGTTCAGTAATAAGTGAATAAAAACCATCACTTGATAAAAAATACAGGTAAAATGCAATGACCACACCACCACTTCCACCTGCCACCACTTCACTCCCCCCTATATAGTATAATGTACAAATCCACATGTATGTGCATACCTGTGTATCGCTGATGCATAAACACAACATCTATCAGGTAATGCTGCTGACATGTTAGATTGTGTCTAGCAGTTCCCTTCAGAGAAAAAGAAGAAGTTTATACCTTGAGTTTAGAAAATATACATTAGTGTGTGTGTGTGTGTGTGTGTGTGTGTGTGTGTGTGTGTGTGTGTGTGTATAAGCATTTGCATATTTGTGTGTGAAGTAGGACGGTAGATAAATTCCATATTCCCTTGACTTACTAGACTGAAAGGCAAAGTGATAATGTGACCAGCACCGTTCAGCATCATCTTCCCAAAAACAAAGGGACCGGACTAGAATTTACCAAGACACACACATGTGCATGCACACACACACATATGCACACACACACACACATACACACTTTTTTTCTCATGTTTCTTATTCACATCCTTATAAATACAAATACATAAATAGAATCTGAGACAGACAGATCCAATGTTGAGATGGCACATTGTTTGTGCAGGTGTGAATAGCAAAGAAAGGACTCTAATGAACCAAGCTACTTGACTGATTATACAATTAATCAAACAATTTATTAATAGTATAAATGGTTAACTGTCAACTAATAAAAATAATAACAGAAGTGAAACAGAGCCAGTGCATGTGTTTTTATTAGCATGATGACCCTCCCAAGCTACAACGAATTCCAATGTTATTACCATCATCATTATTTGGAGTTGATCATGGAGGTAGGGAGCTGAATGAATTGTGTCCCTTTGCATTCAGAGTTTGTAAGACAAGAAGTGTTTCCCAAACCTGTAGATGTTTTAAACCTCAGATGTCTTATGGATACCTTTCAAAATAATGGACATATTTACCTGTCATAACAATGGTTGATTATTCAAGTTTGTACCTAACTTCTATGAATATAATCTGATGTATCCTTGGTCAGGGACTTATTATTAGAGCTGGCAGAATTCTTGGACAAAGTGTTGTATGGCATTTATTCTTACATTTTGCATTCTGAGTTCCAAGCAAGGTCAGCTTTGTGTTTCATCCTCCCAGGGTTATTAGATTTAGTAACAAGATCAATGGTATGAATTAAACCCACCCCACCTCACCTTGAAATTGCAAGCCTCTTGCCTCCATTAGTAATTATCGTTAGTGGACTGGCAGAATTGTTAGCAGGACAAAATGCTTTCACATTCCTTCCAACTTTATGTTCTGAGTTCAAATTCTGCTGAGCTTGACTTTTCCTTTTAATCTCTCAGGGATGATAAAAGAAATACCAGTCAAGCACTGGGGTTAATGTAATCAACAAGCTCCCTCCCCTAAAATTTCATGCCTTGTGCCTATAGCAGAAATGATGATTATCATTATTGTTATATTTGTCATTGATGTTGGTAGTAGTGAGTAACAGAAGGAAAAAAAACAAAAACATCAGAAAAATGGTTTATAATGTTTAAGTTTTTTAAAATGGTGAGTTCAAAAGCTGCTGAGTAAATTTTGCCTTTCAATGTTCCAGGGTATAGAAACTAAAGAACTAGCCATATGTTAGGGTTGACAATTGGAGCCTGGTCAGCTCTTGTCAAACCATCCAACCCATGCCAACGTGGAAAGCAGACATTAAATGGTCATGATAATGATGATGATGTACCTAAATTGGAAGTCATTATCTTTATTATTAAGGTAGTGAGCTGGGAGAATCATTAGCACACTGGGCGAAATGCTTAGCAGCATCTCGTCAACCCTTACATTCTGAGTTCAAATTCCACTGTGGTCGACTTTGCCTTTCATCCTTTTGGGGTCAATAAATTAAGTACCAGTCAAATACTGGGGTTGATGTAATTGACTCATTCTCCCCACAACAAAATTTCAGGCCTTGTGTCTATAGTAGAAAGGATCATATTTATTATTATCATCATTCTTATTGCTATTACTACTACTATTACTTAGAGATTGATGAATTGTTGAATCAACAAAGTGGTTGATTAAATGTTTTTTGGAATTCCTTTCTTCTGTTACATTCTTCAGTTGTTACACTAATGTGGCTGTTCTTGCTTCTTGTCCTTCTTGGGTCAATAAAATTCTGATCTCCTGATTTTGACTTATCTCCCAGTAAAATTGTGATTGATTACTCAGATGTTTATTATTGTTGTTATTAATATTATTTGGGAAGTGGCAGAATGGCAGAACTGGTAGAGGGATAAATGAAATACTTTGCAGTGTTCTGCTAGTAAGTTCTAACCTCAGCTGGGTCAACTTTATTTGCCAGCCTTTTGAAGTTGGCAAAAAATACACAAATCAAATAAATGTTCTCCACCCACAAAATTTCTGGTCTCCTCCTCTTCCTCCTCCTCCTGCCTTTGTTAGAAATTAATTTTCTTATCGTTTGGTATTGGCAATATAGCAAAACAATCACTTATAAGAGCCTTGGCCAAATTACTTTGTGGTATTCATTTCAGCTCTTTATGTTCTAAGTTCAAATCCTGCCAAGGTCAACCATGTATTTCTTCCTTTCAGAATTGGTAAAATAAACTTTCAGTCAAGTATTAGAATCGATTTAAATGTCTAACCATTTATTCTCAAAATCTTTGACCTTGTGCCTTCATTAGAAATTACTATTATTGTTATGGAAACAGTGTAACAGAAATGGTAAAGCAAAAGACTAAATATCATATGTACTTGCAGCAACATTAGCTTCTTCTAAACTCATTACAATAATTAAAAGAAGTGTGAGCCACATTCTAACTGGTTGGGAATCCAGTGGCCAAATCCAATTTCCTCCAACCTATGGCTCTGTACCCCTCTACTGAAAATATCATTCTTTTTTTTTTCTTTCTTATCTTTGATTTTTCATCTTTATTTCAAATAAATAATACAAGTCTTATTTTATGATAATGTTCTGAATTGATACAATTATTATTACAACTACTACTACTACTTCAGAATTAGAAGACAGAAAGGAGCAAAAAGAGACAGGGAAGAACAGTCTGTTGAAATCCAGTGTGTTAAGAGAGCTACAAATGTGTGAGAATGGGATTAGAGTGTTATCCGATAAACTTGAGCTGAAAGGACAGAGAGGAAACCTTCACTTGTGGGATGGTTTGTCTCTTGGCCCACACTTCTCAGAAGACACATTCAGGGAGTCACAGGAAAGACAGAGAGAACTGTCCTTCTTAGGTAACTTATATGCACAGCTGTAGAATAGAGCTTTTGCTCTGAAATGAAGAATTAGTCAAAAGTCACCAGTTTCTGCTTAACCCCACTGAAAAACAAATTTATACACTTGCATATATATATATGTGTGTAGACATGCATACATATCACATGCACATAATATACATGCATTGTAGCTGCCACCCCAATTTACACCTTTAAACCTGCAATGTAGTTGACCATCCTTTTAATCTCATTGATATCAACTTGTTAGCATTTATTTTCAAGTCTGCCTCCCTTATTTTAAGAAGTTGGTTGTACTTATAGAGACTGAACAGTTGGTTGAATCAGGTTAGATGTAGTCTATTCCATGCAAAATAAAATAATTAAAATTAGTTCTTAGCCATTGGAATCTCCCATATTTTTTTGTTGTTGCTTCCATTTCATAATTCTCCCAACCTCATAATTACTGCCATCAATTTATTCATTGTGTTTATTAAAGTATCTATTACAGCCATTAAAACCATTATTTGAATTTCTTTATGAATTAAACTCACCAAGTACATTTTGATATACTTGGTGTAAAGTTTCTTCACACCTTGATTGTCAGTATTCTTGACCCATTTTCACTGTATCCCACCTTATCAATCTGACCTACCATCGTTATATAAAAACAAAAATGAAAGCTTGAGAAGTAACCCCCAAAATATGGGACAAATAATGTATATGAATGTATCCTATTGACTGCTTTATTATTGAGTGAGAGAGCAGCACATGCCATCAAAGTGACACACGGGTACTAGTATATGAGATTCAATATACCTCTCATGGCTACCCATCTGATAAGGGTACACCAGGCACATGCATCACAACCATATGTGCGTGACATGGTAATCTCATATCAAGAGAAATAGCACATGACCTTGCAGTTTGAATTTTCTTCAGGTTGAGTAGCCCATCCTGCTCAAAAGGTCCCTGAATAAGGTTTAAGGATGATGAACAAAACATCTATGTTTCCAGAGGTGAATTATCCAAACTCCAAAGAAATTCCTCTCAAACCATGGCTAT
>NC_068987.1:94748018-94748538 GCF_001194135.2 Octopus bimaculoides
TTTTATTATTATTATTTTCTTCTTATTTTATTAGTTTTGTTTACATGCAAAACCCTCACAACTACACATATGCACACACATTTTTTTTGTTTTCTCTTGTGCTGTCCATTATGTTTTCTTTATGTAAATAAAGAAATCATTATTATTATTATTATTATTATCAACATTAAAGACATTAACAGTTATAGAATATGTAGAAATAGTAGTTTAATGAACAATTTCTTGCAAAGTTAATAAAATGGTGAGCCAGCAAAATAAGGGGTCCCTATAATTGACTACAGCTCCTTCCCACTCCCAAATTTCTCCCCCTCTTCCCCATTCAGTTCTCTCACAAAGTATCTTAACTTCAAATCTAGCAGTGACTGCCTTTGGTTTTTACCTTTGCTGGGACAATAAAAGGATTGCAGGTGTTATACAGATGAAGTTACAGGTGTCTGTAGAACATTATCGTTATGTTGAAACATTTACTTTCTGTACGTTTCAAAAAGAAAAAAAAAAAAAAATTAAAGAGGGAAAGAAA
>NC_068987.1:94748548-94750164 GCF_001194135.2 Octopus bimaculoides
AAAAAAAAAAAAAAAAAAAATTAAAGAGGGAAAGAAAGGAAGGAAAGTAGAATGGAAAGAAATGTAGAAATGGTTGTCAAAATAAATTCCTTCCAATACTTGTTGGGAATGTTAGCATTGTGATTTCAAATCCTGATGAGTTTAATCTTGCCTTTCATATGTGGCATCAGTGAAATGAGTTCCAGTTACTTTTCTAGGGTTTATTCATTCAATGATAACACTTCCCCAGCAATAATTCTAAAATTAAAAGCAAATTAATATATTTTGTTAATATTGGGGTTATTTACTATTAAAGCATACATTGTTTAGATATCAGTTATCCAGCAGCCGATATTAAATAAATTTGGATGACAACCTCTGTGGATCAGACAAGACATAGGCAAGATGTCTATTATTAAAGTGTATGTATGTATGTATGTATGTGCACACGTGTGTGTGTGTAGGTGCATGCATGTATGCTTGAGTATGTGTCTGTGTAAATGTTTACATTCTTCATCTTCGCATAAGACTATGTGACCAACTGCAACTGTTGTGTTGTTATGTTGACTTGCCTGTCAACAAACCATCTTGTAGCTCTGTCTCTTGAAAGATGAATGGCATAAAAAGTCTCATGCTTGGAACACAGGTAAGAGTCTGTAGGGGAGCATTTGCCTGTGGAATAATGCCTAAATGATGCATGCACACACACACACACAAACATAGATATTAATATCTATGTGGAAAGTTCAGTGTGAACATATACAAATGTGTGTGTGTATGTGTGTGTGTGTGTGTGTGTGTGTGTGTGTGTGTGTGTGTGTGTGTGTGTGTGTGTGTGTGTGTCAGTCTATGTAATTCTCAAGGGAATACTGTTTCTTTCTCAAAGAAGATCTTGACCTCAATGCAATATCATTGACCTTTTACACTGTCAACTCCATCATCATACCATTCTACATCAACCCTTTATTTCCTTAGCTCTGTGTCATCATTTGATCAAATATCTCTCACCAGAAGGGCACAAAGAGTATTTCACTAACAACAGCTTGCCAACCAGTCTTGAAATTAAAAAAAAAAATTTAAAAAAGACATACGCTTGTCTACTAACTAACTAACTACTGACGTCATGTTGTTGCAATTTCAGTGCTTACCAAGAAAAGCCAAACTAATTTACTTTTCACTAATGTCATCCATTGTTTTATATGTCAAAAGTTGCTTGCTAAGGCAGTCATCCTTGTTGTTTTGTGTTTTATTACTTACAGTAGACGCCACAAGAGAAATAGGGGTAGATTTAGAATTGAATACATGAGACACCAGATCCTTGCATTGAAAATAATAATAATAATAATAATGATAATAGCTGGAAGTTTATAAATTAGGTATGCAAAGAGGGAGAGAGAGAGAGGGAGAGGGAGAGAGAGAGAGAGAGAGAGTTAGTGAGTGTGAAAAACAAAGATTACCTTAGCTCATATCAAATCTCACTGCCAAAATTTTAGGGGTGAATCCCATTTTTTTTTTTTTCCATACAGCAATACAGCTTATTGACATTAATTCCTCCTGGAGAAAAGTGGATGAATGAATAGCTAAATTGATAGTCTGATAGATATGCATACATGTGTGTGTGTGTATGTATATATATA
>NC_068987.1:94750700-94751779 GCF_001194135.2 Octopus bimaculoides
ATATATATATATATATATATATATATATATATATATATATATAGATATAGATATATATACATATATATATGCATACATACACTCATATATGTGTATAGAAAGATTGACTGACAGATATGCACACCAACTGGTGTGTAAATAATCAATTTGTGTCTGATTCTGTATGAGTGAGTGAGCGAGTAAAAAAAGTTTCAATTGAACCAGTATTAAAATGATTGTTTGCTATTTTTCTGGTGCCTATGATATTGCAGCTACAAACAACCACCAACTAACCACTGAATAACCACTGTTGCTGCTGCAACTGTTATTGCTTTCACGCCCTACCCTTAAAAGTATTAACCACAACCCCTTCAACTAACCCTAAAACATTCTTTTTCTGTTCTAGCATTTTCATTGGAAGGCATTAATAAAGGTATATAAATATGTAACTAATCTGATTGTTGTTGTTGTCATTGTTATTATCATTTCATTGCATTTCCTTTTACCCTGTCAGCATCTGTCCGCACACATCATCACACAAACAAACATGCACGTATATGTTTTGAAACCCAAACATAGTAACGGATAAATTTTCAGAATTATTGCTAAACCCTGAGCTGGTGGTTATCCCTGCTTTCCATGATGTTCACTAGATATACTAGATTTATTCTTTTATCATATATCGCTAAATCATTTCAAGGCAACCTTATATGGAATGGAGAAATGAAGTGATTTCTTGTTGGTAACATTTGGTGTTCATTCTCATAGGCAGCACATTTCACAGAATGTGGAGAACATGTTGTCTGGGATTTCAATTCGGTGAAATGTTTCAAATGGTGCCAGAACAAAGTTACAGAGACAACACTCACTTTTACCATTCCATTTCACTACAAACACATGGAGTTTGTATATTTACATTTGGTTGATATTTAGTAATTGATCTGAGGAAACCTTGGAATAATTAAACTCTGACCCTTATCATCATAAGATCACAGCAATATCTAAATTGGATGAGACTCAGTGATCACAAGTTCAATACCTTATCCAACACATGGACCAATCTGCTCCTTCAAGTTTATCTCTCTCTCTCTTATATATAT
>NC_068987.1:94752083-94765417 GCF_001194135.2 Octopus bimaculoides
AAAATATTTCATTGAAAATAGAATTAAATGATTAATATTAAACACCAACTATATAACAACAACAACAACAACTGCCGCATGTTTATTTATTTTGATTATCAACTTTTTTTGCTTTTATTTCTTTATTTCCATAAGTTTTTATTTCCTTTTGTATGTTGATTATGATTTGGTGCATCATTTCAGATATTTGTCTATTTTATTATTTCAATGGTGTATTATATATTTGTGTGTGTGTGTCTGTGTGTGTCTGTGTGTGTGTCTGTGTGTGTGTGTGTATTTAATAAAACTGTACATTGTATATTTCTATGCTCGATTTTTTTTTTTTTTTTGTTCTTCCTTTATTGTGCTTGTTTTGATGGCTTGATGTCTGTGTACAATATGCAGCATATGCACAAATAACATGCATATATATTATAGTATAAGATATGTGTGCAAATAATTATGTATTTATGTTTGTAATATATATATATACATTCACACACACATTTATCTGTCTTAACTGTCTATTTCTACTTATCTCCTCTCTACATAGACTTACATAAATAGCTATAAACCATTTGGCTCTCTTTTTTACTCACTCTCGCACTCTCTTTTTTTCTCTTACTCTGTCATCACTGCTTCCCTCCTCTCTTTCTTTCTCACCCTTTCACACCCACACATTCTCTCTCTCTCTCTCTCTCTTATCAGGTTGCTTATATGTAAGGGTAAATGATGTTTTCTTTCATTTAGAAAATAAACCTTTCCAAGCCACAAGATGTGTGCTTGTATGACTGTGTACACAACAAACAGTTATGAGTCCCAAACACATTGAGTAATCGTAAAAGACACAACTCAGTGTTTGTCATAAATTCTTCAGTGATCTCCATAATTAATATCTGTTTAAAGCTAATTAGATTGAGCTGACTCTGGAGATTTTAACATTTTGGCCACAGAGCCCTTTCACAGCCAGCACAGTTATGGCCTACATATTTGTGTGTATAGGTGTGTGTATGTTTTTGTCTGAAAGCCTATCAGTTTGTTTTGAAACAGTTAAATCTTGGGAAACTTTTAGCAAAAATATTAATGGAAATAATGAAACGGCAAATGTTTATGCTGTGAGCAAGACACAAGTCATATGTTTTAGACACCTGACTTCTGGAGAAAGAAAAAATATGTGAAAGAGCTGTTTACGTTGAACATTAATCGTGAAGAACTATTTTTTTACCTTAACAACAATAACAACACACACACACACACACTCACACACACACACACACACACACACACACACACACACACATGTATTGTGTCTCTTCTAAGAAGTGAAACAGACTTCTCTTTTTGTTCAGTTTTATTACCAGCATCTCTCTCTCTCTTTCTCTCTCTATCTATTTTTCTGTCTGTCTGTCTCTAACACAACTTGCCCTTTTGTGTGTGTGTGTGTGTATCAATGTATGATAATATTTGCCTTCAAACCCTTGCAAATCTATTGTAATTATGATATTTCTTTTCAATTCAAGATTTAAAAGGTTTAATTTGAAATTGTTTATGTATTATTGTTGTTTTTTTGTATGACAAATGTATAAATGATGAATAAAAAGAACAGAGACACAAAGTAACAACCACCGTTTTAGCAAAAAGAACACATACTTCACCCAAAGAAGATGAATTGTTTTAAGAAGGAGAAATAGATGAAATGCAATTTTGTCAGTTATAACTTCACATTTTTCTTTCCTAACTCTCAACATCAGCAGCAACTCTGTTTGTCTCAAGGTGTAATTTGTTGTTCAGTAGTTTCTAGATCTGGATTGTGACAGAAGGATCTTTGGTTGATTGATCATAATGAGTTTTGATAACAAATAGAATTAGATCCGCAGTGTAGATGTAGTGTGAAAGCACATATGTGGTTGAACCAGTACCCTAGGATGGTACCCTATCAGCTGACATGTAAGTATTAGCAAAGATGGTTAACCACAGTGCCTGTTAGATAGTCTAAACTTTTTGCTGAAGAAGAGTTGACAGCATTGACTCTAAACACAGCATCGACTCTAGACCAACTGAGCCAGCCAACTGCGGCACTAATTAGATTGATGGTTGAAGAAAAAAGTGAGCAGTCAACTGTTTGTGCCTATATGTATGGCATTAGTGACATTGGTAAAACAATACTAATCAAGAATTAGTATTGCAACATCAAAACAAAAGCTAGAAATCTGAGAAACTTTTTTAGTTATTTTATCTTCATGTTTTTGAAATTATCTTTTAGTTGTTTGTGTTTCTCCTCCATATTGGGTTGCCATTGTCTAGCTATTTCCCCTCCTCTTTAATGCCCATACTTGAAACAATCCAATTATTATCAGCTGGCAGAATCATTAACACACCAGACAGAAAGTGTTTCCTACTGCTCTGTAGATTCTGAGTTCAGATCCCATCAAGGTGAACTTCACCTTTAATATTTTCAGGATAAAGTAAAAGACCAGTCAAAGTACTGAGGTTGATGCAATCAACTGATACTGCACTCCCCTACCAAACTCCTGGGCCTTCGCTCATCATTTGAAATTATTACTCAAAGCAGTGAGCTAGCAGAATCGTTAGCACACCGGATGAAATGCTTTGTGACACTTCGTCTGTCTGCATGTTCTGAGTTCAAATTCCACCGAGATCAACTTTACCTTTTATCCTTTTGGTGTTAGTGAAATAAGTATTAGTTACGCATTGTGGTCAATATAGTCGACTAGCTCCCACCACCCCAAAAAATTTTCAAGGCCTTGTGCTTAGAGTAGAAATAATAATAATAATAATAACTATTATTATTATTATCATTATTATTATTATTATTATTATCATTATTATTATTATTATTATTATCAAGGTGGTGAGCTAGCAGAATCATTAGCTTGCCGGGTTAGCATGCTTGACAAAAGGCTTACTGGTATTGCATCCATCTTTATGTTCAGAGTTGAAATTCAACAGAGTTTGACTTTGCTTTTCATCCTTTCGGGGGTCAATAAAGTAAGTACCAGTTATGTACTGGGGTCAATGTAATCGACTATCTCCCTACCCCAAAATTTCAAGCCTTGTGCCTAGAGTAGAAAGGATTGTTGTTGTTGTTATCGAAAGTCAGAAAATTTGTTTGAAGTTAATATGCAGTTGTCCATTCAGTTTGTATATTATAACACTTCTAATAAAGTTCTGGATTCTAATTAAGTTCATCCAGTAATAATTATTGTTGCCATTTACCTGACTTTATCTATTCCTTCTTACAAAAACAGAAGTCTGTCTTTTGGACTGTTTCCATGGTTACTGTGAGAATAAAGAGTGTGTTTGTCACAATGGCTGGACTGGACCCCTCTGTGACATGTTGGCTTGTGATCCTCGCTGTGATAGTCATGGCTTCTGCAACAATGGAACTTGCATCTGCAAAACTGGATGGAATGGGAAACATTGCACTTTAGGTGAGTCATATTACCGTTTTTTTTTTTTTCTAAATTACTGTGTCTAGTTTGTATTAAGCTGTTCATTTGCTGTCTACATGTATCTCTTGCAGTCAGCCATTTTGTAAATATACTCATTGATGTATATATATATGTGTATATATATGTATATATATGTATGTGTATATATATGTATACATATATATGCATGTGTATGTATATATATATGTATGTACATATATATATACATATGTTTATACATATATATGTATATGTATATATGTATAGATAGATAGATTACTTTGTAGAGACGTTCCATAAATAGTGTCCACCTACCTCACACTTTAGACGTGCTCAGAGATTAAGGTAGATATTTCCAAGATTGTTGGTCTTAAACGTTTCAAACCCCATCCCTGTGAATTGTTATCTCCTTACTTATAACATTGTCATCCACTCTTCCAAGTGAGCAGCCTTGGAAATAAGCAGACCTACACTGTATGAAGCAGTAAACTAAATTGATGGCAAGAATGTCATGGCTGTAACTGGAACATACGAATCTATTCATCAGGTTTTGTAACTCACAGCAACTAACAAATATTATGACAAAATTCCACTTTTACTCTTACAAAAGATTACCTACATCTTAATATGATCCCAAATCTCAAATAAGGTTGGGGTTACAACAGAATACAAATGCCCAAGATGATGTACAGTGGAAATGAATCTGAACTCTAGAGTCTGCAAAGCAAACGTCTTAACCAAGTAGCCACACGTGTGTGTGCGTATGTGAGTTATGCATATATAAAACCATTAATCAAAGGTAAGATTGAATAAAAGAAAAATGCAAAATAGACTCATATGTATAATGAGATATATGGCAATACAAGAAAGGCATCAATAATGAGTCAGTGAATATCTGAAATGGAGGTAGAGTAAAGAGAGGTGGCTGATTAGCTATGTAAATAAAATGGGAACTTGATGTGGAAGTCACTACATAGTTATCATTATCATTTTAAAGTCATTTGTCCCTATTTTCTGTTGTGTCTGGGGAGAGTCATTTTCTTATTGTGCCTTAAAATTTAACACACTCACCGGTAAAATTTCCACTTATTTCTTATTTTTATTTTCCTAAAATTTTCATTGCATCTTTCAACCTTATCAATAGTTTTGTCCCTGTTTTGTTTGTTCTTTTTTCCAGCATCAAGCACTTGACACAACCAGTTTTCTTTGTCTTCTGCAAAAATGCTTGTATATCGCAGCTATTGCCACCCTTTTATTACAAGGCTGTAGCCATGTATCTTCTCAATCTCATATAATCTCTCTTGCTCAGTCAAGGGAGAGTTTCTTGTTCTTTTTCTGTCATGCTCAGAAAACCTCACTAGTGCTAGTTCTATGAAAAATCATACCGTGCACACTGCAAAGTGGTTGGCATTAGGAATGGCACCATGCCAAAAACTGACATTGCAGCTCGTTATAGCTCAATACAGCACTACTGCAGCTCACTGAATCTTGTTAAACTGTCCAACCCATGACAGCACAGAAAACAGGATGTTGCATGATGGTTTATGGAGCCGTCTCTTTTTTTACATCTCTCCCCCACCCCCTATTTGATATGGCTTTGTATATCTCATGTAAACAGAAAATAAAGTCAAGTTTAATATGTATGTATAAATATAGAAAGGTTTAGATATTTGATAGCATGTCTTAACATTTTTTTAATGCTTTAAAAGAAGAGCAACAGTAACTCACAACCCTTCAGTTACCATTTCATTCTGATACTATTTATATATAGTCATTATTCTGACTATCCAAGTATCTTGTTCTCATTCAACTGCTTAAATTCCTCTTAAGCATACATCTGACATCCGTTTTAACAAATAAAAAAAAAACAACCAATATTTTCAACGCCCAGATATATATATATATATATATATATATATATATATATATATATATATATATATATATATATATATATATATATTGTGTGTGTGTGTGTGTATGGATATATATCTATATATGCATGATTGTGTACACACACACGAAGTAGATATATTCAACATCTACTATATAGTCAATGGTCATGATGCCATTCTACAATCATGGGTCTAAATTCTAAAGCTTCTAAATTAGTTGTTTTACTTTTACAAATAAGAAACAAGATTTGTTTCCATTTAAAAATACAATTTAGACTTATCACAAGAGATGAAAATAAATCTCTTTTCTCCTTTTATCAAATATCTTGAATTTGAATGCATAAACCTCTTCTAATCAAGCATCTCAAACATGGCTATTTCAACTTATAAATGTAAAGCTTGGATACATTGACAGTGTTGGATGCTGGAGATGCTGGTTCTCTCATCTTTTATTATATACACCCTCACCCATGGGACCCATCTTAGTTTATAGCTTGTGTCCAAGTGATATTCTCTTGGCCCCCACTGGTTACCTCTATGTCGTTCTTGATGGCTTTTCTTCCAGGAGCTATTGAAATACCCAGAGTTCCATAGCCTTACCTGGAGTATGATCTTCAAACCATTCACTGCCACTTTACAGGCAAAAACCTTGTCATCTCCATCTTCTTCTTGGTACTTGCTCCTTTTCTTCTGTGCAGCCCCCCCCCCCCCATCTCCTCCTCCTCAGGAACAGTTAACTCCAGTAGGAGTAGCTTGTCTGTTACTCTGGAAACAAAGATGATATCTGATTCTCAGTAAGGTCTGGATAACAACATGTGCTTAAAAACTTGAGTTTTTTCTCCAGATCAACTTCCAACACTCAGTTCTCTGAGTTTTTCATTGGTTCTTCTCCCTCCTTGACAGAGGCTATATTCTGGTTGTAGTGCCGTCACATTTACCATTGCTTTTCCTTTGCTTATTACGCAAGCAACGGCTTCGAAGAGCTGATCATGTCTCCAGTAATATCTTCTTTTGCTTAGTCTCTTAGAGTTATCAACTCATAGTACACTGGGTAAAAAAAATCATCTTGAGCAGGAAAAAAAGCAAACAGCCACCCATAGCACCTGAACCAGACATCTACTCTATCCCTAAAACACCTAATTTGGGTGTTTGAAAATCTGAGATTTGGTTATCGTATTCCAAATACTGACAATATGGTAAGATGTGACCTTCAAGTCCTGCAGCAGGCTGTTTTGGTCTTGTTTCTGTCCAAGATGTTTTTAACCCAGTATATCATTATCTTTGATTACATTAACATATGAGATGCTTCATAAAAGAGATTTATATATTCCTTGCTGCTTCTAAATTATACTCTGTCTATCTCTGTTTGTCTCTGTCTGTCCACTTCTCATCATAGATATAGACAGATAGTTTTTTCCTGTTCATAGGTGTAGCTATTGGAAAATCACAATGTCACTGTCCTGCTTAATCTAGAGACTGTGGAACCATGGAACCAACATTGCATGGAGTATCCTTGACAGAGCCTTTCACTACCAACCTGCAGTTTCTAACTGCCAACTCTGTATGTGTGAGAGGCTGTACAAACTCCACAAGCCTGCAGTATCCATCAACAGGAAAACTGATCTACTGATAATCTAGAAATACCATCCTAAGCCAAGCTGGTTCATGAACAATGGCAGGATATTTAAGGCAAACCCTGTAGCCTGACTCTTTCAAAATGGTTATCCCTCTATGAGATAATTGTCACTGAGAATGAATGTCAATTAACTGATGTCAACATCCTGCCTCCTCCTCCTCCTGCTGCTACATAGAGCATACAATGAAAGAACATATGTTGAGTGCTCCCTTTTATATAGAAATATATATCATCATCATCACTCTGAACAAGCATGGGTTGATTGGTTTGAAAGACTATGACAGGACATACAGACTGTACCATGCCCCAGCGTCTGCTCCAGCATGGTTTCTGTGGCTGGATCTCCTTTCTAATACCAACCACTTTACAGAGAGTATTGGGTGCTTGTTGTTGTGGCACCAGCACTAGTGAGGTTGGCATGCAGCTTACAAGGTTAAGATACCCATCAATGGAGTGGGGCTACCATAGAGAGGTTGGAAACTTTATGCTATGGGCTGCAAGAGAAGGGGCCAGAACACAATAGGATTCTTGTTGTAAGAGAGTCTACAACCCTACTCACATACTAGAAGACGGGGTGGGAAAGAAAAATAAATATGGTGGTGACAAAGGGTCAGAGTAGGCCCTGGGGAAGGTAGCAGAGGAACAGCAAGAGAGACTTACATACACACACACATGCATACATACAGGCGTATGTATTTGCATATATATTGTTTATATTAATATATATATGATTATATGCAATATCGCCCTCTCTCACTACTTGTGTGTATGTGCATGTATCTATCTATTTATCTGTCTATCTATCTAGCTACCTATATATCTTTATATATATATATATATATATATATATATATATATATATATATATATATATAAAGATATATATAAAGATATATATGTATATATATTATATATATTGACGATTTCCATTTGTTTTATTTTTTACCTTTGATTTATAAAGATATCTTACCTGTGAAGTAATGCACAATTTACTCATGTATGTCTTTTACTTATACTGAAAATATTATGCTTCCAACAACATAGTGAAAAATTTACCAAATATCTACTTATATAGTTTCAGGCTGTATTGAACACCCATAAATATAAATATCAGAATATATGTATATTGTCTTCATTATATTTTCAAGATGGTTGCCCTGGTGAATGTAATGAAAATGGGGACTGCCAAAAATATCTGGAAGGCTGGAAGTGCAGCTGTAACAAAGGATGGAAAGGAAAAGCTTGTGACATTGCCATTGAAACGGCTTGTGAGGATCGTGTTGACAATGATAAAGGTGAGCAATGATTTCCCGTTTACTTTTTAGATGTGGATATGTAAATGTGTAGATGAAAATATGTAAATATGTGTGTAAGAGTGTATAAATATATATAATTCCATATATGCATACACACACACACACACACACACACATATATATATACAGGGTGTCCCAAAAACATGTATACACACTGATAACTCAATTGATGTTTTTACCTTCCTGGATGAAACCCAGTGGAATAAATGATGACAAATAGAATAAGTTTGAACAAAGGAAATTTATTCTAAAATGCTACTGAATGTGTGAAAACGCAGTTGAAGTACAAAGACAGTTTAGGAGGGAGTTTCAAACAGATCCACCGATGTGACTTACCATCACCCAAATTAGAGATAAGTTTGAAGCTGATGGAACTGTTCAGAATGTTCACGAGAAGCTTTTCAGAAGACCACAAACATTGACAACCCCTACAAAGCAAGAAGGAGTACTGAAAACGTATCACAAAGTTCAAGAAAATCTATGCGACAAGAGTCGTGAGGTAGGTATTTCAAAATCGTCTGTCCAACGCATTTTGAAGCATTGTCAATGGAAAAGTTACTTTCCAAGATTAATCCATGCTATTAATGATGATGATCCAGACCGAAGAGTGCAATATTGCCAGTGGTACTTGGCACGATGTGTAGAAGATGCACACTTACCAACGAAGATTGTGTGGAGTGATGAGGCCACATTCAAATTAAATGGTCCAATTAATTGCCACAATTGCACCTACTGGGGACCTGAGAATCCGTATGTTATGGTGGAACTCCATGTTAATTTAACACGAGTTACAATGTGGTGTGGCTTATCATCAAGAGGATTAATTGGACCATTCTTTCTTGACGCTACTTTGTCTGGTCCCGTTTACTTGATCTTGCTGCATCAGTCTGTCATGCCAAGCATTAGAGAAGACTTTGAAGATGAGGAGTTTTGTTTTCAGCAAGATGGGGTACCTCCACACTATCACCGCAATGTTAGATCCTTCTTTGATGAGATCTTGCTAAACAGGTGGATAGGTATGTATATACATGTATATATATACCTCTTTTTAGCCAACTATATATACATACATATGTATATATATATATATATATACATACATACGACTGCATATATACATACATCGATCAACATATACTCTCATGCACTTATATTTATTTACCCTCTTACATGTGTGGGTATATATACATATCCACTTACATACACAGAGGAAAGTGAGTAAACCTACCACTTTGACTTGCACATACAGATAGCGAAGCACGTATGTACATACACATTCTTACTCACATATATTTGTATATATACATATATACATCTCTCAACTTTGAAGTGTTTGATTCTCTGTCTGGAGAATTTGAACTCTTACAAAAGGAAAATAAAATCAAACTGAATGAAAAATCATATATACATATAGATACGCATGTACACATACAAAATATATATTTCTATATACACACACACATATATATATGCATATATATAAATATATACACACACATATTCACACATACATAAAAATATATGTTTATTTACACAGATACGCTTGCATATCCATACTTAAACACATATACACACACATATATATGTTATGTATGAGCAAACACATAGATATAATTATCATCATTGGCATTATTTTCCATAGTGCGTGTGTGTGTGTGTGTGTGTGTGTGTGTGTGTGCGTATACATATATAAATTTTTTGTATCATAATTTTGCAGATGGCTTACGCGACTGCCAGGATCCAGATTGCTGTGATAGTAGAGTTTGTAAAGGAGACTCAAACTGCAAAACATCACCAGACCCATTAGATATACTTTTGAGAAAGCAGTCGACCAGTACAACCGCATCGTTTTTTGAGAAAATGAAGTTCCTTATAGAGAATAACAGTGTGCAGACCTATGCTACCAGACATGCCTTCAATGAAAGGTTAGCACAAAACAATTCTCCCTTACATGTGTTTCTTTTCTCTTATCTTATTCATGATAAACATCATCATCATTGCTACCATCCTCATCATTTCTACCCCCAACAGAGCCAAATATTTGCCCCTTTTCTACTATGAAATTTGAGATATGTATGAGTCTGTTCTAACTCAGAAATTGCATCTCGATGTTTCATGCAAAATTTAGTTCCTGAGTTTTAATTATTGATGTTTTCTGTGATGAACAGAAATATTGTGACACAGAATGTAGAAGTCTTGGGAATTAATCCTTTTGATACGGTTGAAACCAGCTCTGGCCCTGAGTACAAATGTCTTATTTTCATAAGTTTTGAATTAAAATCTTCCACCAAACCTTAGTCACAATTAATGTTTCTAACACCAGCTTAATGATAAATAAGTTATTTTATTAAATTGTTTGTTATATTTAAAGTAACTAAAAGAAACAGAGAGCATCTCAACAGAAATAGGGTAACAAAAGGGTTAAGTCAGTCAATAACTTTCAGTTTCGACTCAGACTGTATTTCATCTCACATCTGTCAGCAACATTTCTTGGGAAGATCTTCGCATCCTTTCATATCATTTCTCTGTACTGAAATGGTAAAGTAATATCTGGTCTAAAGGAGTAGTAGCATGCTTGGTATATGGTAAATTTGTATATCCTGTTTGTGTTATCATAAAAAAACTGCCAAGGTTAGGTTTATCATTCATCCGTCCCACGTCACTGCTCAAGAACTGTTGGAGAAACAGACGATTGCAAAGTGAGTGACCTTGTACCCAAGTTCAAAATCATTACGATACTGATGATGATAATATATGAAGGTCTTGAGAGGGTTCCATACACAAGATTTATTCTATTGCATGGACTAAATCACATGTATCTTGCTTTATCACAATTTATCTCCTCACATAAAACATATTCTCATTTTGTCCCCCACTACATCTGCTTTATCCATGCTGACGTAAAATGAACTATGGAACTGAATCCACAACATCTTTGTGGGGAAGCAAACTTCTTAACCAGACTACCATGCTGGTGGTCATAGCCATAGCTTCATCTACTACAGTAATTGCACATAGGAGTGAGTGTGTGTGTGTGTGCACATGCATGCACACACACATACATATTACTAATACACATATATACATGTAGTGTAAAATAATCTTATAATTTTGATGTTGTGAGAGATTGTTCTACTGAATTTCAGACAAAATACGTTTTCCTTCCTTTTTGAACTGTTTCCATCATTAGGGTAGCGTAGTCCTTCCAGAAGAAGGCATAAGGAGTGTTTAAAAATATATTTGTCTAAAACAAAGAAATGAGAGAAGAATGATACTTCATCACAGAATGTCTTAATGATAGAAGCGAGCTTCAACTGTGAGCAATAGAAAAACATGTATTTCTTAACATGCTCAAATGGTGCTTTTTACGTGCCATCGACATGAGTGCCAGTCATGCAGTACTGGCATCGGCAATGACAATGATTTTACTTGACTCAACAGGTTTTCCCAAGCACAGCATATTGCCCGATGATTGAATGGTACTCTTAAACGGGCTGGAAATGTGACACTGGCATAGTCCATGGCTAAGATCTCTCTTGGCTTGCCAGGTCTTCTCAAGCACAGCATATTTCCAAAGGTTTCGGTCGCTTGTCATTGCCTCTGTGAAGCCCAGCATTCGAAGGTCATGTTTCACCACTTCATCCCAGGTATTCCTGGGTCTACCTCTTCCACAAGTTCCCTCCACTGTTAGGGTGTGACATTTCTTCACATAGCTGTCCTCATCCATATGCATCACATGACCATACCAACGCAGTCATCTCTCTTGCACACCACATCTGATGCTTCTTCTGTCCAACTTTTCTCTCAGGGTGCTTACACTCTGTCCTGTATGCACACTGACATTACACATCAAGTGGTGCATACTAGCTTCATTTCTTTCAAGCCTACGCATGTCTTCAGCAGTCACAGCCCATGTTTCACTGTCACGTAGCATGGCTGTCTGCACACATGCATCATACAGTCTACCTTTCGTTGAGCAAGAGGCCCTTCGTTACTAGCAGAGGTAGGTGCTCTCTGAACCTTTCCCAGGCTATTCCTATACTAGCAGCTATGCTCTTGGAGCATCCACCCCCGCTACTGACTTGGTCACCTAGGTAACAGAAGCTATCAACTGCTTCTAGTTTTTCCCTTGGCATGTGACAGAAGCTGTTTTCTGCACATTTTCAGTGTTCATTGCCCCTGTGCATCTGCCGCATACAAAAACTATCTTCTCAGTTAGCCTTCCTTTGATATTGCTGCACATCTTATGTGTCCATAGCTTATACTGGGTACACTTTATGGAGTCTCTCTACCTACATCTTTTTGACAGATCGAGTAGAGCCATCTTCCTGAAGGGATTTGTGCTTTCTCTGCCATCCTACTTTGGTTTTTGCCAGATTGACTCTAAGGCCTTTTGATTCTAGATCTTGCTTCCACACCTGAAATTTCTCCTCTGTGTGTGTGTGTGTGTGTGTGTGTGTGTGTGTGTGCATGTGTGTGTGTGTACACATGTTTGTTTATATGTGTCTGTGTGTGTACATATATAACCATGTATGTATGTATATATATATATATATATATATACATACACGCATACATATATGTAATATGCACATACATATATGTACACATATGTATACATACATACACATATATATAAATGTGTATATGTGTGTGTGTGTGTGTACATATATGTATGTATAATCTGTCAGTATTTTGAATATAAACTTCTTAACTGCTGTCTTATGAAAGGTATCTTTTCCTTTTCCTACATATATATGACTACTGATGTGTGTACGTGTCTCTCTCTCCCTGTCTGTCTCTCTCAATATATGTGTGTGTGTGCACGCGCATATATATGTATACACACACACACACACACACACACACCTCTATTTTATGCATGCTAGTTATACATTTGTTATTTTTTCTAATAATCTTATTTTTATTTCTTTTCTTCCCCATTTTTCTTTCATTTTCGCTTTTATTAATTTCACATCATTTCCTTTCCTCGTTGTCTGATTATCTCCCCATTGTACTTTTGTCATCTCTTTACTCTCTCTATCTCTCTCTCTCT
>NC_068987.1:94765427-94778340 GCF_001194135.2 Octopus bimaculoides
CTCTCTCTCTCTCTCTCTCTCTCTCTCTCTCTCTCTCTCTCTTCCACCATCTCTCTTTCTCTTCTGTTCTCATTTGGCTCTTGTCATTTTCAATTATTTTCCTGTAGCCATTCTTCTCATTACTGTCACCTTTGTCATAATCATTATCCCTTCCACCTCAGCATCATTATGATTACCATTTTCATCACATTTCTTACCACCAAAGTGTCAAATTTATCATTGTCATGCTCACTACTATAACTACCGCCACCACCACCACCACCAACAACCACAACACCATCATCATCATCCTCATCTTCAGTGAGATGATCATCAAGCTTATATTCATCATAAATTCACTTGTTTACATAAGGAGTATTTATTTAACAGAGTTAACGGTTAATCAGTTGTCATGCTGTACATTATACCATGGCTGTTCACAGTCACACCGCTGATCATTGTTTGGATATTTGGTGATGAGTCACAAAACTAAAGAGTCATCTTATCAGCTGTCTATCCCAAGAGGAAGACAGCAAACATTCCATATATGTAATGAGAAATAGTGTTGTTGTCATTGAGGAGAGGTTAGCATTGGTGATAAACGATTGGCAAACCCTATTTCATATGTGCATACAATTTGGAATCAGGTGTGGTAGTTTAGTGCATAAGTTGTTAAACTCTTGGCTCGTGGGGCTTGAAGTGATATTCTAGTTTTTAATTGATTGTATTTTGTAGCTTTTTACTTTGCCTACTTTCACTCAGTGTCCCTCGCAGTCATGAGTAAGCATCATAGAGCAGTGTTAATTATATTAAACTGATATACCTTGCAAATATGCACCTCTTTACTTAGAGTCGGGTAACAAGCCTGAATTATATGTATTAGGGCCAAGTTGACATTGACAAAATATCTTTCTCAAATTTATATCATTTTGACCCAACACTGCATCTTTTGGATTATTCTCCATCATCAATAACTGAAATCAGAAAGATAGCATTTGACTGAGGCCAGGTAAACCTGCTTTGTTTGTCGTCATCTTTTATTAAACATCTAGTTCACCATCTTCTCTGTCCACTGAAACACATACAGTCTTAGTAAACAGGATTTCTTTCATTTGAGCCTATCGTCTATATCAATCATGTCTTTTTTTTTCTTGCTGCAAAGTTCCATTTTGAACAAACACTATAAAATAACATGTTATATTGTCATAGTTGAAATAAGTTGTCTGTCAATATAACAATGAATTTGGTGTTACATAAAAGGCTCTGCAATGAATACTTCATGTTAATTAATTTATGGAAAAGCTGAAAATTATTCACATCAGCAATCTGTTTATGGCACTACTTCCTCTTGCACAGATTTCTCCTCTACTCTGTCTCAGGTTAAAAGCTGAATGATTGTTAGCATATCTTGCCTTGGAGATTGATAAACAAACATCATTAATGCATTGGTATCAGTTTAATAATTTATCCTGACAAAAAAGTAAGACATATCAATGTGTATGCAAGTCTATCTGCGCAAAAAAACTATAATTTAAAAAGACTTGCATACACATTGATATGTCTTTCTTTTCTTCTCTCTTATTATTATTTCTCCCTTTTACAACTTGTTTGTAGATATCTGGTTTAATTTTTCCCTATTAACCCATTTGCTTTTCCGTATTGAATTTTATTAATAACTTTTTTGATGTTCTTCCTAAAAATTCTTCACACTGATGAGAATGACAATGCATAACTCTAATTATTATTATGATTTTTTCTTAAATATTTGTATTGTCTTTTGAAATGTGCATATGTATTGAATTCAATTTTGTATTAAATTCAATTTTGATTTTAACATATTTTCTCCATTTTTGTACTTGTTTATGATATTTTTATACCTATAACGAATTTTTTCAATTGTTATTTTCATATTCTTAATACTTGCTCTGGCTAGTTTTTATGAAAATGATGAATTTTTTTATTGGAAATTATTTTTTCTCTCTTTTTGGATTCTTCAAAAAGTTTGAATTGTTTGTTTGAACTTATTTATATTTTATAAATATTTTTAAAAGATATTCATATGTGTAGATATGTATTAATATATGTATACGCATTTTAAATCGAATTTATGAGTACGGTTTGCTAATTTGAGTTTATATCTTAGTTCTTATATATAAAGATGTTTCTTGTTTATTTTGTTACAATCTTTTGACCGTTTCTTATTATTCTTGCAGCCAAGTATCCGTGATTAGTGGAAGTGTGCTGACCAGAGATGGAAGTTCCCTTATTGGTGTGAGAGTAGGAGTAGTCACTCAACCGCTTTATGGATATACATTTACTCGAGCTGGAGGAAGGTCAGTTTTTTTGTTGTTCTCCCATTCTCTTGCTCTCTGTAAAATTAAGCAGAGAGATAGATGGATTGGCTGATAGTTAAAATTTAGAAAGCTTAACAAATTGATTGATAGAAATAGAAATATAACTTAGAACAGTTTCAGACATTATTGGCCCAGGCCATCACTAACTTAATAACACCACCTAGGGACACCGTTTAAGTAATGTTTTGGAACATCATGAACCATTTGAGCAAAGAGTTGCTTTTGGCTGAGATGTACCCACAAGTTGGTGGTCTGTGTGGTACTTCTTGGAGGACTTTGTGCAAATACCATTTGAAGGTTGTGGGGTCTTTTTTGTTTTTGTTCATTAATTTCCTTCAGGAAAACATTGATTAGGGCAGCACCATTCAAGGTAAAAGAAAGTTGTGTTGTTATGTTCTTATTTGATGTAAACTTGACTTTTGTAGGGAGTGCTTGGCACAGGGGTCCTAGCCTTGTGTGACTCATAAACTCGATAATGACTTTGCTTGGATAATACTGGTGGAATATTTTCCACGTTGTTCAAATAATGTAGTGCTCAGGATGGCATTGGATAGAATAGACTTTCAGATTTTGGATGTGAGCCCAATAATGAAGGCTTATCATGCCATTCAGTTCTATTTCTGTGTTTGATCTTTGTCATGCTTCAATGCTCATATTTTGTTTTGTGTAGGGGAACCACAATGTGCTTCAGTAATTGAGGTCGGTCCTCACAGATGTGGAATGGAGAAGGATAAGGATTTCATAATGTGTAGACTGAAAAGTTCTGAGAATCCATGCACACATTCTGTGGGCCAAAATGACATTTTGTTGGTGTGTGCATTGCAGCTAAGTTTCTGATATCATTTGATGGTACAAGTAGGTCTCCCAATGGTATGAATATGGTTGTTTGGGTATGCTCTCTTTTCCAAGGTGGATGACTCAAAGATTTCCTCATTCAGCTGCATATTGTTTACCTGTGCCCACTAGGTCACTGCGTATAGATCTGATTGAAGTTTCTTTCAATCATGAATCTCTGAAGCTTAGATTTATCTGCAAAGACTGTTGTGGTGCTATGTTTGATGAAATCTGCAATGTCATTTTGATTGATAAAAAAATATATTTGTTAGATTGAGATGTTTCAAGCAATACAAAATATGGCTCATTATAATGGTTTCTCAGTCTGAACCCTACAGAAATGTGCTTCCCAATCAGGGTAGTCTCAGGTTCATAAACTCGACAATTAAACTAGAGGCTAGGTTTTACCCAATTTGTATTTAAAGTTTAATGATGTTAAATCCAGTCATTCCTTTCACCCTGAGAGTTCTGCTAGAAACTTCATCTTAGAGCCTTTCTAAAGAAAATCAATTCAGTTTGTTTATGGATGACAATAATTTTATCCCTGTCTAACTTTTACTTATATGAAGAGTTAAATCTCAACACTGCAAGCTAAAAAAGCACTTACAGATCTTACACTGCTTCTGTGGTTGTTGATAATAATGCTGTACATTTAAAGTAGTGCAGGGGTTGGGTCTGATCTATTGATCACTTTATTTTAAATTTTAAAATTATTTTTTAGATACTGTATCAGTTGAACCACCTTCGTTCTTAAAATGGAAACTGTGAAGAACCATTAATGATGCTAATTATACATTCATTTTCGATGTAGTTGATCAGCAGAATTAATCCAAGTCTCGCCCATTAATTATGGTCATAAACTGTAGGTTTGAAGGGCAAGGGAAATGAAATGGCTCAGGCTTTAGGGATACAGTTTAAGAGGAGCTTGCAAACTTTTTTTCAGAACTTATGAAGAAGTTTAGCAGACTATTTCTCTCATAGTCATAAGAACATGCCTGTTCCAATGAATGTAACACTTAAATATCAGTTTTTAATGAACCATATCAATATCATTATATCTCAAGCTAAGAATTCTGAGCAGGGATTTTAGTAAACTGAAGAGACTAACATTTCATCAACTGAACTCAAAAGTTTTGCTTAACCCTTTCATTACCATATTTATTTTGAGATGTTCTGTGTTTCTTTCAATTATTTTAAATATAACAAAGAATTTAGTAAAATAACTTAGTTATCATTCAGCTAGTATTAGGAACATAAAATGTGACTAAGATTTGGTGGAAGATTTTAATTTAAAACTTATGCAAACAAGACATCTGTACTACAGAGCCAGAGCTGGTTTCAGACAGGTTGGTAACGAAAGGGTTAAACTTGCCAAATTCTCAAGACTGATATTAAAGAAAATTCATGTTTAGTGTCAAGTGTGTATATATATATATATATCACTACACTCTCTGAGTGGTTGGCGTTAGGAAGGGCATCCAGCTGTAGAAACTCTGTCAAATAGTCCAACCCATGCTAGCATGGAAAGCGGACGTTAAATGACGACGACGATGATGATGATGATATATATATATATATATATATATATCAGTTTCACATGTGTCAGAAAGGAGGAGGAGAACTAAAAAGATCAAGTATGTTATCCCTGTTCTTCCTCTTGTGACTATATAAAAAAACATTTTACAAATTTAAAAAATCATAAATACACAAAGTAATTTAACAAAGCTACTGAAACATATCTCTCAACAAAACAACAACAGCAAGCAATTTAAGACAATTTCCTGTCTTAAGCGGTGGTTGTCTTGTGTGCTCCATAGAAGTTTTCTGAATCATACACATCATGGTTTATTTTTGATTTAATGTTTTACAGCTGGTTCCCATTCTGGATGCTATCCCTTTTAGTTGCTTCTCAAGACATGTTAGGATGCTATCAGTCAATTCTAAAATTGTCATATACAGTAACATAGAAACAGATCTGAAACAAGCACACTCTACCTGAGCAGTATCTAAATAACACTTGTAATTGCCAAACTGTTTAATCCACTAAAGTCAAAATTAGTAGAAAATCTAGCTGGCAGTGTATATAGATCTTGATTTTTAGATGTACATGTACCTCATCATTTTGGAACAGGTACTCAATTTTCCATGTATTTGGTTTGCAAGATTCATAATTTAAAATTCTGAGATCAAATAGATTTTTTTTTTTTTTGTATTTTGGGCAGGACATTATGCCCACCTGGCTGTCAGATATTGGACTCTTACTTGTGCTTGTATAAGAAATAACAATTCAATGTTATCTAGTGAGATAAAAAAAACCAAAGATTTATCTTTCATTAAATTAGTGACATAAACACAAAGTAATACAAAACTGTATTTTGTGTGCCTTTAAAGGTGCTTGGAGACAAATTATTGACATTTTAGAAGACTGATGTTTAATTTCAATATGACCAGTTTTGCTGGTCATATTGACAAAGACAAGGTTTTTTTTCTTTTCAAATGAGACTCAGCGAAACTGGACGTCAACAAGCTAAGTGAGCCATATCAGGCATTATTAGACCATCGACAAATCATTAATATATCCAATTCAGGAGTAAAGCAAAAATGTTTAAAGGAAGAAAAAAAAAAAAGAAACAAGAATTCCAAGAGCAAAGTTAATTTCTTCCTGTGTCCAGTGAATCATGCGAGGACACTTTAGAAATCACTGATTTGTATCAAATAAGCTTTAAAAAACATCAGAAAAATGGGATAAATAATTACTGTGCCTCCTTAATCATTGGGGAAATTACTGAGTCATGAATATAAATAGAATTGAAAAGAATTCATTGATTTCTCAATTTACATGTTTGTAAGTTTTTAAGGTGGTAGAATAATTAATTAAACTTACTTCATCATCATCATCATCATCATCATCATTTAGCATCCATTTTCCATGCTGGCATGGGTGAGATGGCTTAACTGGAACTGGTAAGCTGGAGAGCTGTAGCAGGCTCCAGTTTGATTTGGCTTAATTTCTATGGCTGGATGCCCTTCCTAATGCCAACCACTCCATGAGAGTAGTGGGTGCCTTTTACGTGTCACCAGCACTGGCCATGATTATGATTTCACTTGGTTTGATGAGTTTCTCAAGCACAGCAAATCGCCAAAGGTCTTGGTCACTTGTCATCACTTCCATAAGACCCAACATCCAATGATCATGTTTGACCACCTCATCCCATGTCTTCCTGGGTCCACTTCTTCCACAGGTTCCCTTCATATTTAGAGATCAGCATTTCTTTATGCAACTGTCCTCATCCATATGCTTCACATGACCATCCCAGAGCAGTCTTCTTCTTTGCATACCACATCTAATGCCTCATATGCCCAATTTTTCTCTCAAGGTGCTCACACTCTGTCATACATTGACATTGCACATCCAGTAAAGCATTACTGACTTCATTTCTTTCAAGCTTTTGTACATCCTCTGTCTGCAGTCACAGCCCATGTTTCACTGCCAATATAGTATGGCTGTTCACACACACACACAGGCATCATACAGTAATCTGCCTTTCACTCTGCAGGAGAGGCTCTTTCTTACCAACAAAGGTAGATGCTCTTTGAACTTTGCTCAGTCAGTTCTTATTCTTGCAACTCTCGGTGCACCCACCTTCACTGCAGACTTGGTTGCCGAGAGAATGGAAGCTATCATCTACTTCTAGGTATCCCACTGCTGGCATTTGATGCAGTCTGTTTTCTGTACAATTCTAGTGTATCTCTACATCTGCCACACACAAACTCTACTTTCTTTGTTAACTTCCCTTTCATATTGCAGCACTCCTTATGTGTCCATAACTTGCACTGGGAGTTTCTAGCTACTCCTTTTCTACATATTGAGCAGGGCTGTGTGTAGAAAAGGTGTAGGTAGTAACTCTATAAGGTGTACAACAAAGTTATTCTATTCCTCACAGGTAGAAATGTAGAAAAAAAAAAAAAGAAGTTAAAAATGCTCTGGGATTTGTTTAAATTTTCTATTTTTAAATCTTTGAAAACTTGACCAAGTTGCATGACATAGCTCTACATCTTTCTATATCAACTTTGGAAAATCAGGATTATCTTACCATTTTTGTCACACTGTTGTCGTTAACAGTTAGTGAGCCATGACAAATCTCAGACAAAACTAGATTTGTCTGAAAACCACAACACAAAATTATTTTATCTGTCAATGTGGTTTTTTGTTGCCTAATTTTTTTACTTTTCTGGTTTTGTTGATCCCAATCTCTTATTTTGCAGGTTTGACATTTTAGTCAATGGTGGTGGCTCAGTGACACTACAGTTCAACAGAGAGCCGTTTCCTGCTCAAAGTGCTAGCGTTCTCGTACCTTGGAACCAAATTATAACAATGGACACAGTGATCATGACTTTGGAAGATGATGACTGGATAGCACCAAATCCAATCCTGTGCAATGTTGAACACCAATACTATCTGCTACGGCCAGTTGTCCTCTCAACTTGGCAACACACCCAACTTGGTGCCTGTCCAGAGAAGACCACTATCATCCCAGAGTCTCAGGTGATTAAACTTTTGCTTTATGAAATTATGAACAACAGTAATATCCAGAAACATAACTAAATGTGGTGTAACAGTGAAACTGCTCAAGTGGGAGTGTGTGTGTGTGTGACATAGCTTCAAAATGATTTAAATAACAAAAGAAAATATAAAAGATCAATAGATGTATGATTTTAGATCCAAGAGATATCCACAATCAATGAGAATGTTAAACAATATTTCACAGGCTGTGTACATTTGTCATAAAGGATTTCCAAAATGATTTGTAATTTCAGTAGTTGTTAAGTGTACACAGGTCATTAGATTTTCTTCTCACACAGATTTAAATTCTGCTGTTTTATGAGTATTATACATGCAGTTACATGCATATATATATACATACTAGCAAAAAGACCACCCTTCTAGCAGTTTTCTGCTAGTTGCTAAATGATATTTACTCCTTTTATTTCCAATATGATTAAATTTTCTGTTTTTTTATACATTATGTCTAATTTTCCTTTAAGCCCTTTATTCATCTGGTAGTACTCACTCCCACAGTAAATTCAAAGCATAACTACAGAAATGTGCCCTGCTGTATTTGTTTCTTCATAACTTCTTCAGAAATAGTTATTGAATCATGAGAGTTTCTACAAATACATTTCAGATGGTGTGGATTACGATTATATTGCAATTTGTGGTAAAAAATTTTGGGGGAAGAGGAATTTCACATAATTCCCCCCCATCAATTTTGTTTTCTTGTAACATTCAGAACAATGGGTATTATAATGAAAGTTTCAACAAGTAACATTCAGATGATTTAGATTGTGCTTTCATAGGAATTTAATGTGAGAAACAAGGGAGGGAAATGGATATTCCATGCATCTTGGCTTTGTTTTCTGATTGTTTTGATGGTTTAATTACAATGACATTGAAAAACTAGTACTTTTTGAGAACCATCAACTGGTGGAGTTTATCCATGGGTAAAGTAGTAGTAAGTGTACCTGGGGTTAGGTACTTGCTTCTTGAAAGAATCAAAGCACAGCAGAGGTAGTTATGTTACTGGTTCTGCAATATCATCAACCAACAATATAAACTGTCAACCACACATGTGTGTGTATGTGTGTGTGTGTTTTATTCCAAGACCAACTTTGCCTTTAATTATTCCATAATTAATCAAGCAAGCCCCAATCCATTTTACAATTTCTTTTTTGCTATTATTTGCAGGTACTACAGGAGAGCTTGTCCATTCCTCACACTAATGTTCATTTAGTCTATCACAGTAGTGAATCTGCCGGATATATGTCGGTTATTTTGATTCAGATGACGCCTAGCAGGATCCCAGAATCCTTAGCTGTGGTGCATCTGAGAGTGTCTGTAGAAGGAATTGTTATGGAGAAGGTCTTTGAAGCTGATCCAAACCTCAAGTATACTTTTTCTTGGAATCGTCGAAATGTTTACCGCCAGAAAGTTTATGGTATTGTTACAGCCAGAGGTAAGTGTATTTTGGATTTTGATGAAAAATCATTAATGGAAAGAATATCTTTATTACCAGTTTCCTCACATGTTAATTTGAGCTGATTGGCTAAGACTGGGCCAAAGAAGCACAGCTTTTAGGAGTTTTCTTGTTATGTTTTTTATAATGCTAGAAAATCATTCTTTCACAAATCTCGATGATCCATGAGGATTTTAATCAGTTTTTTGGAGAGAGAGAGAGAGAAAGTTATACTGTTAGGTAGTATTTCAGTTTATCATAAGGATCTGTGAAGAGCTAGAATTATCTGTTGAAAAGATATTTTGCAGTACTTAAAAGTAATGGTTCTCAAACAGACAAATACCAGTCCCCCCACAAACACACACACACACACTGTAAAAAAAAAAAAAAAGGACATTTAAATAACTGAAATTGTTTCTCCCTTTCTTTATTAATGAAAAGAGAGAATAGATTTACATCCATATTATGCTTCTTTCTTCACCATCGCATTGAGCAAGTGTATGAGATTTAGATCTCTCTAAAATTTAGTAAAATTTCGTGCCTTATGAGAAAAATTACTTTAAAGTGTACAAGCAAAGAATTAAGCCATTTTGTGGTGGTCAAAGGTAGGATTAGGATGTTGACACTTAAGGATGCTTTTGACTGGACTCGGGTAGCAGGACCAGAATATCTGACCATTCAACCATGTGCAACTTGTATGCTCACAAAGGCTCCATTCACTTGTGCTTCATGAGACAAGTTGCAATGGTTATTAACCCATGGCATAAAATTACTGACATAGCATAATGAGTTCAAAACCTGCCGTAACTGTTGCACAGTGTCCTTGGATATGGGATATAGAACTTGGTGGTTTAGATCTAGCTGTTTGCTCAATATCTATTTCTCTTATTATTTCATAATTGAGTGATTAGTGGTACAAAGTGACTGAAATGATTAGTGGAAAGAAATTCAGAATGGATAAAATGATCACATATGTATGTATGTGTGTGTGATTAGAGATTTCAGAAGGTGAAGTTCATGGAGCACAAGCAGTTCATATCCACTCACCAGCATTATTTTACCCAAGAAAACGACTCCGTTCTCTCTCTCTCTCTCTCTCTCTCTCTCTCTCTCTCTCTCTCTCTCTTGTGTATGTGTATGTGCATGCCTGCACACACGCATACTCACACACTCACACACACACATGAGATATGAGTTTAGAAAATGCAGTATGTATATCTAAAATATGCAACTGAAATTAGAGAAAAAGACATATTAATATAATGTATACCCTCCCCACCAAGTAAAATGGTGGTTTATCAGTTCCCAAAGCTAATTCAACTTGTGGAGAAGAGTCTTTAGTGTCAAATCTCAGAACAAACTTCCCCATTCATCTTGATATAGGCTGATTTTGAAGACTGGTTCATGGGCCCTATTTCATGTTCAACTCATTATGCACAGCATTCAGCATCAGGTTGGTGTAAATATTTGTGTGTGTGCATGCAAATCCATGATTCTTATGAGGAATTGATTTAAAATATATTGTGTTATCAATTATATAAACATGTGGGAATAGTCTTATGGATTTAATATATGTTTTGTATTTTTAATGTATTCATAATAGTGAACCAAACTCTCATGTATTGCAATTTTCTTTTTCTTTTTTGTGTTGCTAGTGTTTGTTGGGTATCAGTACCAAAATTGTCATTACATCTTTTGGGAAGCTCGGAGTACAACAATGAGTGGCTACGATTTAACATCTTCTGAGATTGGTGGATGGAATCTGGATATTCACCATACATATAACTTTCAGGAAGGTAGGTTCTTACCAACAACTTTATTCCAATCATGAAGACAAATGTTTGGATGAAATGTTTTTTTTTATATTTCATATCTGTTAATTACATTGAACAAATGGATGAAAGGAATCTCAAGTTAAAGACAGTATTACAATTGTAACTATTTAGTGACACAGCTCTGGACTCACTGGTAGCCTGTGGCAAGTTTAATCAAATTGGTTCCAAAAAAACTTGCTAGAGGTTGAGTTTTGAAGCATCTTTGTTTTGAGTCCCTAAGCAGGATTAGTGACTGGATATAGATTAGGAAGTCTTCAGCCATTAAGCATACATCCTCATAAATTCTGTCAGTTGCAACTTTTTTACCATTCCCATTTAGAAATAGACACCATTTTCATTGATAACAAACTGGTAATTATCAATCGAAGGAAATGTTCTATTGAAAAGTAATTATGATAGCATTGACAGCAAGACTAATATTTGGCAGAGATGACAATAGGGGAGGATAACAATAATGGTGTGCTTCTGCTGCCACTGCTGCTGGTGATGAGGAACTAACATTGAACTTAATGACATTTGTTCCATCTATTTGCATTCTGGGTTTGTCTGTGACAACATGGAAGCAAAGGTGCATTTGGCCACACTTTTTCCTTCAACAGCATCACTGGCATTGAGATGGGAAACTTGCTGCATGGCCAACCTTGCTCAGATATGCACCCTGAAGAGAAACATTCCAGGTGCACTAACCTAGTCATCCCAGTATGGATGTAGGACTTAGATATGCATGCATACGTATGTATGTCTGTATCTATATAACATCATCATCACCATTTAATGTCCATTTCTCATGCTGACATTTCGACAAGAGGGATAACTGGATAATGGTATTTTTACAGGTATGTGTATATGTGCAGTATTTGGAGCCAGTGCAGGAGTATATTTGAATGTTTTGTTTTACGTATGGATTCTTATGTATATAGTTGTATATTTCGATATGCAAACGTATTTAAGTAATAAACTTCTGGAAAGTTTTACAAATATTTATAGTTCTAATGATGGCTTGGATCTGTCTGTCTGTCTGTATGCATGAATGTACGTTGATCATCATCATTGAACATCTATGTTCCATGCTGGCATGGGTTGCACAGTTTGTCAGGAGCTTGTAAGCCAGAGAGCTGCACCAGGCTCCAATTGTCTGTCTTGGCACAGTTTCTATGGCTGGTTAACCTTGCTAATGCCAACCACTTAACAGAGTATGGACTGGGTGATTTTTACGTGACATAAGCTCTGGTACTTTTTACATGGGCCCCAAAACCAGAGGGTTGCCAAGTAACTTGGAAGACAAAGACTTCTCAGCTAGGATAAGGAATGGTACTGCAGGAGATGGCTTTGTACCAGTTGAGAGGTTAAAATGTGTGTGTGTGTGTGCAGATTTAAATTCTGAAAATTCAATTTCCTCCAAATTTACATATTAATTTGTTTTTGTTTGTAGGAATCCTGCACAAAGGTGATGGCACCAACATTTACCTGAAAGAGAAACCTAAAAAACTTGTTAACATTCTTGGAAATGGTTCCCGTCGCAAACTACTTGGAGACAACTCTGATGGGAAGGCACTGGACAAGCAGCTGCTTGCACCAGTGGCCCTTGCAAGTGGACTTGATGGGAGCTTGTACGTAGGCGATTACAACCTGATACGCAAACTGTCTCCAAGTAGAGAAGAAGTGGCTAGTATCTTGCAGATGAGGTAAGCACTCTTTTTTTTATATTTCTTTGTAAAATGGGATGAATTCCTTTTTAGTTAGAACTGGAGAGTATAGCTTTGTATTCTTATTCTTCTTTCTCTCACTTTCTCCTTCCCATCTTTTTCATTATTGTAATCATGACTATAATTTTCTTCAAGCAGTTGCACACACACACACACACACACACACACACACACACACACACACACACACA
>NC_068987.1:94778534-94789210 GCF_001194135.2 Octopus bimaculoides
AGGGTCCTTCGTGATTACATCTAGTGGGGAGGAAAGAGAAAGAGAACATATATAGTAGGAGCTGCAAGACATAGATAATGGCAATAAGGTGCCCAAATGCCCCCCCCCCCCATAAGTCAAAGCTGAGTAGAAGCTTGATTTGCCAGATTGTCTGATCGCATGAGTGAAAAAAGGGTAGGAAAGCAGATTGCTAAAATGGATAGGGCTGGAGGGTCGAGGAGACAAGGGCCATGAGCTGAGGAAGACAGAGGGATTCAGAAGTGTGGAAGTGGGGTGGGCAGCTGGAGCAGTAAAGATGATAGAGTTGCTGGGGAGAGGGAAGGAGCAGGCATAACACATGGATGGGGAGTTACTGTTAGGGACAGAGAACCCAAAATATAGCATTTCCAGAATTCATATCAGCATCGTCATCATCATCATCATCATCGTCATCATCATCTGGCTTCCGTGCTGGTGGCACATAAAAAGCACCTACCAATTGTGGCCATTGCCAGCTGCCTCTGGTCCCTGTGCTGGTGGCATGTAAAAAAGCACCCACTACACTCTCGGAGTGGTTGGCATCAGGAAGGGCATCCAGCTGTAGAAACACTGCCAGATCAGACTGGAACCTGGTGCAACCTCCTGGCTTCCCAGACCCCAGTTGAGCTGTTCAACCCATACCAGCATGGAAAACAGACGTTAAACAACAATGATGATGATGATGATGATATATTTCTGTTCAATTTTTTCTTAATTTCAAGAATTTAAAAGTCGCTGAGTATCTCTATTGCAACACAGATTCACATCCCACTATCTCTAGACTTTAAGTATATTCCCAGTCAAGAAAAGAAAAAAATAAATAAATGGAAATATGGAAAACCTGAAACATAGATTATGAAAGTAAAAGTTTGTTGGGGGGGAAAAATCCTGACAACATTTAACATAATTGGGTAGAAGAAAATGAAGCAACAAGATGAATGAAAAAAATGGAAAGAAGAAATTAGTAAAGGAAGGTGGTGGGAGGGGAAGGAGAGGACGAAGTGTATAGGAGGAATGTGAATGAAAAATAGAAGTGTAAAAGAAAATAGAAAAATTGTTGGGAGATGAAGGGGAAATATTTAAAGAAGGGGAAAGAAATAGTAGTAAGAAGATAGAAAGAACGAGGAAGTCTGATAAGATTAATGGAGGTAGGGGGAGGAGGAGGATGAGGAGAAGAAGAAGAAGAAGAAGAAGAAGAAGAAGAAAGATGAGAATGAAGACTAAAACAATGGGAAATGAAAATGGTGGAGAAGTAGAAGAATGAAGAAAGAAATAGCAGAATAAAGAGAGGGGAAGTCTGTTGAGGAATAAGAACTCTAAAAGAAATTAGTTTTATAAAGGATTTTTGTTATTGCAAGTGTGTGTAATTGGCAGTGAAACATGTCAAATATAATTTAGGCAAGAATGTAGAAAATAAAAGTCAGTTTGATAGAAATGTAATGTGAGACAAACAAACTAGAGAAAATACACCACACAAACACACACACAAGCAATATGTAATTGCATATATTTATGAGGACATAAATAAATTTATTCACTCATACACTCACAGGGGTCTATATAAACAATGTATAAACAGGTTCCTATAAATTCTTAACATTCACAAATATGTTACATGATGATTAATATACACAGAATGAATATAACAACAACAAAGATGTACAAATAAACAACCACAGCTAAAGAAAAATATGTATTATTAAAATATACTCACAACACACACAGATCCACACACATACACTCATGTATGTATTACAACACACACACATACATAATGCCAAAAGAGGCTTATATTAAAATACAAACAAGTAGGCATGCATTTGAACAAATACACATACATACACATGCACATATCTACGCCTGTACAAAAACTGACACTTACACGAAGAAGTGCACACACACACACACACACACACACAAACATACACAAATACACACATTCATTTAGAATGCCTTTTCCGTACAATGTATAAAATCATGAGAGCAGAAATATTTAAAAAGCATAGAAACATGAAGAAATGGAACTATTTAGTGATCTATAAATAGAACAACTTTACTAATGATTTGAAAATTATGATAAACTATGCCTACATTTCAATCAAATATAAATGATAAATATGAATTAGCACAAGGCTCCAAATTTCGTGAGTAAATTTAGCAGATAGCATAATACTAAGCATATTAATTATATTTTATCTGATCCCAACAAATGGAAGGCAAAATTGATTTAACATTTAAAGTTAGGAAGTAAAAGAGATGTCACTCTTGTTGTTTTGTTTGTCTACCAAGTTGAGTAATATTGGTTTCAAATTTTGGCACAAGGCCAGCAATTTCAGGGGAGGGGTTTAAGCTGATTACATTGACTTCAACACATAACTGGTACTTATTTTATTAACCTCAAAAAGATGAAAGTTTGAGTTGACTTTGGACCAAGTTGAGTATTATAATTAAAGAGATGGTGGTGGTGGTGGTGTAATATTGGTTTTGTGCAAACTGTTTTTAGGAGTGGAAATATTAGCTGTAGATACAGTTTACACTTGAAAATCCTTTGGGTAGAGGGGTGGAATTACTCTGTTGTTGATTTTTGTCCGTAAGTCCGAAATAACCATTCATGCTTTTCTTGTTGTTACGTCCCAGAACATCTCTTAGACACATGATAAAAAATTTACAAGACATGACTATCTTGTCTTTTTTTGTGTGTGGCATTGCATTATCTGACGAATTCTTCCTTATAAGATGATTGTGTGTTACATGAGGGAAATTCTATTATTTTTAACAAGCCACATCGAGGTTCAGTTGTTGTAGGGTTTTAGACTGGTGATAGAAGGAAAATGGAGAAAATACCAGGTGATGGTTAGTTATATTCCCTTCTCTTGTGAACTGAAATGTCTCCAAAGTTGAATTTACTTTGACAAAATAAATACCTTTCTTCAAAATAATTAGTATTGAGCATATTTTAAAACAATCTCCCAACAAATACACATTCTCTCTCTCTCTCTCTCTCTCTCTCTCTCTCTCTCTCTCTCTCCCTCTCTCTCATGCATACACTGTACCACACATGCACAGATACCTGGCTTGCAAATGATAAGCAGGCTGCTTTTAATCAATTCGTTTTACAGACCTGTGGCAGCAGTTATATCAGAATTTAGGTAAATGCAACCTTTGATCTAGTAGTAATCACCATGCTTGTTATTTAGGTAATCACTGTGTCTGTATACATATTAAAACTGACTAATTACTATAAATCCCATTTTAGTACAAATAGCTGCATGACATCCTCTGAATCAAGAATAGTCTAGCACTAAGCATGGAGATATATTGTGTGCAGAGCTGAGAGTGAATGAAGATATTAGTCTGACTCGGTCTCTGAATCGACTGACGTTACCTACTTGCTATGACAGTGTGATCAAGTTTGTGAAATGTTAATAATTTTGTCAGGCCTAGAAATGTAGAGGCAAGAGAGTATAGCTTATTGAAATCATATCCTGCTCCACTGCAATACTTTCTCCTGAGATGAAAATCAAAAATTTGATTCGACCGAATTTTAATACAGAGCTAAATTCCCAAACAGCAAAATCCAGTGTTCTCCTATTTCTCTTCACTTGTATTATGCAGTGAGTAGAGATACATGTTTTACAATTTCTCTTCTAATGTTGAATAAATTCAGTTATGAGGACCAGGTCATCATCAACATCATAAGTAGCTGTCTGAAACTTGTTATGGCCTGGATAAATATACTAAAGCATTAAACAGCTGGGAGCTGAGAAAGCAACCCTTATGGACGCTTCCTGGCCATGTGAAATTCTTTGTTGAACTTCTTGCTAACTATCTGCTTGCTAATAGCTTTCCTGTATGTAACATGTACAAGCTCTCACAAGCCTATTTTTCTTAGTAATCACATTGAAGTTACTTGTCAAAGAATTTCATCTCCAAATCAACGAACGCTGGGTATAATGGTTTATTCTTAGCTAAGAATTTGTCCTGTAACTTTCTCACTAGAAACAAGGCAGCAGAGGCACCCAGTCCTGGTAAAAACCAGAACTGCATTTCATCTAATTCTCTTCCTAATCAATTATGCTATAACACTTGCTCTTACTTTTATAAGCTGCTAAATTAATTCGACACCCTGCTTGTTGTTTCTTTCAAGCATCTCTCACCTGATGAGGATACTACTGCCTTGCCAATCATTGGGTACAACAACTTCGTCTTACAATTACATAACTGTGTTTGAGTGATCAGCATCTCTTCTCTGGTTGTACTTGATTAGTTCAGCATCTTACTGACTCTCCTTAATGGTCCAACTTCCTTCCCAGACTTCATAGCCTTCATCAAGTTTTTAACTATATAACCATTATCTCCAATAGCTGACCCTTAAGCTGATTTAGCATGAAGGTAGAAGTCCATCAAGGTTCAATCCTCAGTACTTTTCTATTCATTATAGTTCCACAAGACATCGCAGAGGAGTTTAGAGCAGGTTGTATATTTACCCCAAGACTTAGAAACCAAGTCAAAGCAGAGAGTAGAGTTTGATGCAGTTCTTTGGCTTTGACGGCTCCTGTCACACTGTCCAACCCATACCAGCATGAAAAACTGCCATTCAATGATCAATATATATATATATATGTATGTATGTATGTATGTATGTATGTATTTGTTTCTGCTTATGCATGTATGTGTGTCTGTGTAAATGTGTGATATAATGTATATATGTTTGAAAGTATGTTTATGTATTTGTCCACTGGTTCACTGATAATTAATGTTTTATTTTGCAGCACATCATCCATAGCCTATAAATATTACATGACTGTGAGTCCTGTTGATGGCCGCCTCTACATATCAGACTCTATGAGTCATAAGATTCTGCGAGTAAAGACAATGGGTCCAGTACGACGCCTTGAAGAAAACTTTGAAGTCATTGCTGGTAATGGGGAAGAATGTACACCTGGGGAGACTGCTCTCTGCGGGGATGGAAGCTTGGCTGTGAAAGCTCGCTTAAGTCATCCTAAAGGTAGGATTGTAATACATGTTACCTCACATTGCTTTTAATGGACACTTAATAAAACCATATTGGCAAAACTATATATATTCCCAATCACATGACTGGGAGTTTAAGTCCCCTGTGTGGCACTTTGGGCAAATGTCTTCTTTTATAGCCTGAGGACGACTGAAGCCTTGTGCATCATGGATTTGGTAGAAAGAAGCCTATTGTATATGTGCATGTGTGTGTGTGTGTGTGTATGTGTGTATGTGTGTGTGTGTGTATGTGTGTGTGTGTATGTGTGTGTATGTGTGTGTGTGTGCATGTGTGTGTGTTTGTCCTTGAACACTACTTGACAACTGGTGTTGGTGTGTTTATGTCCCTGTAACCTAGTGGTTCAGCAAAAGGGACTGATAGAATAAGTACTGTGGTTGATCTATTTGACTTAAATACCTCAAAACGTTGCCCCAGTATGGCCCCAGTTACACAACTGGTAACTCTCAGGCATGTTTTCATGGAAGACTTTAAAGCTTGTTAAGAACCATCATGTGATGTCAAGACAAAGACACACAGACATTCATGCACACATGATCACACACACACACAGAAATAGAATGGAATGATAAGTAATTGCTTATGGGAAGCAATAAAAATGTAAGCGGCTGGGGATATTCAGTTCCCTGTTTTTTAATTAAACCTTAATGTAGGAACTACTACTATGTGGTTTACCATAAATACCGAGTGCTTTATCATATTTTTCAACATTCCCAGGTAACTGATTTCACCTCAGCACAATGCAACATTGCATTGTCTGAATTTTACCATAGTTTTTTTTTTTTTTAATGATTATCTCTTCTGGTGTCAGCTGTAATAATTTATTTTGATTATGTTTTCTTCCTTTCATCCAGGTATTGCAATCAACAAAGATGGTGTCATCTACTTTGCTGATGGTCCCAATATTCGCCATGTCAGTACCAATGGCCGCATCAGCACTCTGATTGGTTCTCAAGAACTGGTTGGTAAATGGACACCATTGCCATGTGATGAAATTGTATCTGCCGACAAGGTAAATATTGCTCACTTCATTTCTTTCTTCATATTGCATAATTATCTAGAAAACTTTATATCTATTTTGAGTTACTCGCTATGTATATATATATATATATGTGTGTGTCTGTGTGTGTACTACGAAACCTCTATAAACTAGAAACTGTTGAAGAAGTAATACCTTTACCAGAACTGGAATGTTTATGAAACACAATCATGCAATATCTTTGTATTTCATCATCGTCTCATCATCCTCATAATTTAATGTCCATTGTCCATGCTAGTGGCATGTGTTGACTGGATCAACAGGATCTGCTAAACCAGAGGACTCCACCAAATTTCAGTGTCTGTTTTGGTATGGTTTCTGTAGCTGGATGCTCTTCCTATCACCAACCATTTCACAGAGTGCACTGAGTGCTTTTTATGTGGCACCAGCACTAGTGAGGCCACCAAATAACTTGCAAGATAAGACCTACAACTGTGGAGGTGTAGTGTTGAGGGAGGTGGTTTAATGCCAGGTGAGGAAATGTTTAAGTATGGCAGAGCATCAGAAACGTGTGTTGCTGTAGTGTGGATACATGGCTACCCCAGTTAGAAAAGAGAAACGTGGCAAAATTGTGACAGGAGGATGGATAGAAGAGAATTAGTTTAAAGGAAAGGACAGAGTGAGTGGGTAGGTAAGTAAATTCAGTTGTTGAGAGTTTACGTACCTCCAGCCAACAAGTCTGATGAGTTGCTTATACAGCTAAGTGCTTTACATGTGCGAAAGCAACGGTCACTCACAGACAGCCATAACAAACCACCATATAAATATACATAAATATACAGATATACATACACCTGCACACACATATTGATCAAGGGGATAAATATAATCATGGTAATCATTTCATCAGCGTATTATGCCGGATCTTAGCTTAGTATAGTATTCCAATAATCAAAGGGAGATTAGTGAAACTCCAACTAATTAGAAAGGGGAGCACTTTGAAATTCCAACTAAAGACCCAGTAGGTATAATATACACTTTGCAGAGTGTATAAAAATAAAAGTAATTTAAGCAAGGAAAGAGTAAATGAAACTGAGACTTCGTTTGATTACAGAAACAAACATAACAGTGATTCTGCTGCTTCTTTCCTCACTTTCATTACTATAATGTCATCTCTGGCTGGCCATCATGCATCAGCTTTGGCTGTTCTTGCTCAGGAATTATCTCTCGTAGGCTTACATACGGGCTCTAAAGCCAGTTCTTGATCTGCAGCTGCAACGGCATCTTCTGCAGGTGGAGCTACTTGATGCAACGGAGAAGTGATGCCTCTCATGGGCTCTTTCATATTTTCTCTGTTGTTTCTCTTCAATGGGTGGAATTATGTTCTTCAGTGATTGGTGCTATTCATCGTGCTGCAGGGCCTCTTCTCCCTGGAGTCTGGGGAGGTGCCGGTGTTCTTCAAATGTCTTTTCAGCACATCCCTGTATTACAATATCTGGCCACCACGGCCCCACCTGCCCTGATGCACTTCAGCATAGCAAACTGCCTTTTGGAGTCTGCCACCCTCCATCCTGCAAACTTGCTCTACCCAGTGAAGTTGCAATGAGGTAATGAGGGCATCCACACTAACTGCACTAGTGCAGTGCAGGACCTCGATTTCAGGAATGCAATCCTGCCATTTGATATGCAAGATGAAATGCAGATGATGAAGCTGGACTCATTGATGTGCCTGCAGTAGAAGGCCAAGTATTCCATGGCATAGAGGAGACACCCATACACACATATAGAATTGGCCACAAGTTTTTTGGTCATGCTAGGGCTACAGTAGCTAACATTTGCTGTGGGACTGGCCCTCTCGCCAATATGATTGGGAATGACTTTCTTAACCACACAACACCACACACACACACACACACACACATATAGATATAAATCTTGAATGCGATAGCTGTGAAAACAGAAAATTCAATAGAATACTCTTACAGATGGAAAGTACCACGTTCGATTCTTTGTAGTGACTGCTGTCCACCTTTTTCCCATCTCTTGGGGTATTTTACCCAATTTGCTGTTTTTACAGCTATTCTCTTGCACTCAACATTTCCTTCATCTCTAAAAGCATCTACTAACTTGATGCGTCAATGTTTGTTTATAAAAAGCAGTCATATGCATATATATATATGTAATATATACACATACACATATATTCATACACACACACACACATACATATATATATATATATATATATATATATATATATATATATATATATATATATATATATATATATATATATATTGCTATTTGTGTTATTGTTGCTGCTAATTTGTTGACTTGACCTTATTCTTTTATTTTCAGGTGAGCCTTCGTTGGCCAACTGCTTTGGCCATTGACCCTCTGGATGATACGCTTCACATTCTCGACAACAAGGTGGTGCTGAAATTCACCTTGGACAAGAAGCTCATTGTTGTTGCTGGTCGACAAGCGCACTGTCCATTAAAACAGACAAGCTTCTTACCAACTGGCATCCTCTCTGATGACGAGCAGGCCTCAAGTATTGCCAATCATGTTAGTCTATCTTCTCCTGAAAGTATGACATTCAGTCCCCACGGAGACTTGTATATTGTAGAGAGTGACAGTCACCAAATCAACAGAGTGAGGGTTGTTACAACTGATGGAAGAATTCATCATTTTGCAGGAGCAAAATCAAAATGTGACTGTGAAAAACCAAACTGTAAATGCTATGATTCCAAAGAAACTCTGGCAGCTCAAGCGTTGCTGTACACACCAACATCAATAACAGTTACACCCGATGGCGTGATGCATATAGCTGACATGGGGAATTTGCGCTTGTATTCTATTGTTTCTGAACTTCCTCAACCTAACTTGCTCAATCAATATGAAGTGATGTCTCCTGAAACTCAAGAATTGTATATATTTAACAAGAACGGTCAGCACCAGTATTCAATAAACATAATGACCAATCTATTCATGTACAACTACACATACAGTGTCAACTCCTTCTATGGAAAACTGGTAGAAGTGTCTGATGCAGCTGGCAACCGCATCCAAATTAAACGCAGCTTTGACTTGCAAGCACAGTTCATTTTGGCACCAGATGGTTCAAAATGCAAGATCAACACAGACAACATTTACCTGCTGCACCGTTTTATTGCACCTGACAACAAATCATCCACATTCAAATATCTCCCAAGCTCAGGACTGCTGGTTTCCAAGCACATGTCCAATGGGAAAACCTACTTTTATGAGTACGACATGATGGGACGACTCCTGAAAGGGAGCCAGCCAACTGGAGAGATTACTTCATTGGAGACAGATGTGAACACAACAGGTTCCATTGTGCATGTAACTACTGATAGCAGTGATGCAGTCGCGTTGGCTACCTATGGACGTGTGCAGTCTGTTTTGCATGGCAAGTTGGCAGCTTTTTTTACGTTTCTCTGCCCCACTTTCAAATTTCCATTACCTCCCCCATCAAATCCTGTAGGCAATCCCAACCTTTTCTTTCTACAATCTACCCAAAAGCATAATATGCAATTCCTTTTTTTAAATAGTACTCGAATTTGTATGCTATTTTTTTACTACTACAAGTATTTAATTGCTTCCCAAAGAATTTCTTTTATACATTTTACAAATCAATAACAAAGTATTTCTCCTTTCTTATGTTTTTGAGGTATTCAGCTGTTCTGCAACTCCAACATGTTTTTACTGAGATGAGTTTTACAGGAGATGAATCAACATAAGATGTAAATCCCAAACCAAAGCACAGTCAATATTGCAACATAAACAAACACAGCTATTAGTCACATGTCTATCAAAGGCACACACATGCATACACACAAACATACATACTCACATATTTATGCACAGCCTATACACCATATTTGCTGGCATATAATGCACACATTTTAAACTAATTAATGAATCAAAAACTTACCCTGCATCTAATGCAGCTGTATTTTAGATGGGAGACCAAATGTCAAAGGCTAGAGAGTTGGATAAGCAGAAGTGCCACTAATAATGAAATCTTGAAAACAAGTCAGAATATTAGAGTTTGTCATCAGAAACTTAGGACAAATTGTTTACAGTCAGCAGTAAAGTGGAGTTGATTATCTAAATGAAAATTGTTCTAGAAAGATGAAAGGAATATTAAATTTTCATTTGTTTGTCAGTTATTCGCCATGACTGGATGACAACAAAAACATAGCAGTGGCGTACCACTCCAGTAGTCAGTTGCAGCTACACAAAAATATCATAGCCAAAACTAAAAGTTTTACATCCTGTATGGAAATTGTCTTGACAATAATGTAAGCAATTATACAGGTGGAATATAGTTCTCATTTAACTCACTTTATTCATGGTTTCATACTTTATTCCAGTTTTCTGTCAGAGCATTGAACTTATATGCACAGAATCACATGTTTTCCTCTTCAAAACCATGTTAAAATATCTTTCAATAGGTGTATGATGAAACATACTAAATTTGTTTTTTCTGCAAAATATATATGTAAAATAGGGGTGTATCTGATGCAAGAGAATGTCTTATATGCTGGCAAATATGGTAATACCTATAGGTATGTGTAGATGCATGTAGTTATATATATATATATATATATATATATATAT
>NC_068987.1:94792391-94797441 GCF_001194135.2 Octopus bimaculoides
GTTTGAAAAAATTCAGGGGGCTTCTACTGTTTCAGGCAACAAAGTTATTTTCTCTCAGAGTGAAGGACAAATTGCATGATGCATGTATTAGAACTGCACAACTGCATGGTAGTGAAACATGGGCTTTGAATGCAGAGGATATCAGAAGACTGGAAAGAAATGAATTGAACATGCTCAATTGCATATGCTATTTAAGTCTTGCATGAAGGACATCATTTTGAGAGAAAAAATTGGGCCTAAGAAGGATGAAATATAGAGTCCAAGAAAAATGACTATTATGGACATGATGCATAGGAATGAGAATAGCTGTATAAAAAAAAAGGGGCCGATCACTAAATGTACATGGAGCTTGCAAAAGAGGGAAACCAGAAAGACTTGGAATGGAGAGGTGAATGCCAATTTCAAAACCTAGAACCTCATGGAGGACATGACAAGGGGATAGGGTTAACTAACAATATGCAGTTCTGGAAAAAACCTGCCAAACTTGGTGCAAATAAGTTATGGAAGCACTGTGTGTGTGCGTGTGTGCACAACTGGGCCCTTTGATCAGTTTCCTCTCCAAGACCATCCTTCATCTTTAACTGCAGATTTTCCTTGATACCCCACTAGGTTTCTCACAACCCCGAATTATTTCATTTCATATCCATATTCATGTCCTCTTCATATTATGCCCCTACCTACCCTCCCCCATCATTTCACCTTCTCCATCACTGAACTCCTCTCACTTTTCCACTAAGCCTGCTTCCCTCCCTCCATCTGACAATCTATCAAATTGCTCTCTCTCTCTCTCTCTCTCTCTCTTGTATCATCATTTCTAGTCTGCAACTATGCATCACTGCACCCCCCCCCCACCTGTTATTCACTATTCACTACATCCACCCCTTCAACCCTATCCAATCTCTACAACCATTCTCTACTTTTCCCTTCCTCCCTTAATTACGACCCAATCAATGCTAACACCTCATCTATTATATTCACCCTCCTCCATTGCAAACCATCTTTCACTCTCCCCCACACACCCTTGAAAACTCTACCCACTTACACACACCTGTTTCTATTGCCCCAGTTCACTTTTACTGATCTTGTACCTTGAGGGTCCACACATCTCATCACCATTATTATATATATCTTTGCCTAGTTCCACCCAGATTAACACCATCCACTCTTCTGAAATGTGAGTAGCCATGTACCCCCTCTACAAAAAATCTATTCTCCTTAGGCCCCTAACCCTTCATTTCATTGCCTTAGGCTGCTTCTCTCTCTCTCTCTCTCTCTCATAGTCTTGCAAACAGCAATTTAGCCTCACTAGTGTCAGTGACACTGCAAAGCACCCAGGAGATGCTTTGTGGTGTTTGGTATTATAGGAAGGACACACACCAGTAGAGGCAGTAGAGCACATTGCTGACGTTGCACCAATTGCATCCTCTCAAGCCATTTAGTCCATTTAGTCCACTATGGATTAAATAGATGTTAAGTGATGATGATGATATGCATATATACATTATCATCATCATCATTGTTTTAATGTCCAGTTTTCCCTGCTCACATGTGCTGGGTGGACTTTTGCCAAGGCAGGTTTTTCTACAGCCAGATGTCCTTCCTGCCATCAATTCTTTTCCTGTTTCTAAATAAGTCATATTCTGTGACATGATGTTGCAGAAGATAGGAAATGACCAACACCATTTGCACGACAGAGACACTCTTTGACAACAATAACATGATGTCAAGACAACGAAACAGTAAAACACACACACACACACACACACACACACACACACACACACACACATTGATATTACTTTCAGTTTCCACCGACAAGATCCAATCACAAAGTTTTTGTTAGCCTGGGGCTATAGTAGAAGACACTTGCAATCCTAGGTGCCACACAATGGGACTGAACCTAGAACCATGTGATTGGGAGGCAAAGTTCTTACCCACACAGCTACACATGTATATAAATTTCTGTGTGTGTGTGTGTGTGTGTGTGTGTGTGCGTGTGTGTGTGTGTATACACACTCACATACACATTTCTGTGTGAAAATATATTTGTGTGTGTGTATGTACACACACATACAGGGATTAAACAAAGTAATGGAAACACTTTGTTAAGAGCAAGTTCTATTACTCAATACAGAGTTGGTCAACATCAGTTACAGCTTTAATCCATCGACGAATTGACTTGTGCTAATTCTGGATAGTCATTAGGGGAATTTTCAGCCACTCTTTAAGTAGAACTTGCTTTAACTCTTTCAGTATCGATGGCAGATGAAGCAGCCTCCTTGCTCACTGCTACAAAATGTATCATAAATATTTGATTATATTTAGATTGAGTGATTGTTGGGGAATCAATCCAAGTGATAACTTATCTTTTGTATTCTTCATCCCAATGTGAATTGGTGCATTACTGTCCTGGAAGATTGTGTTAGCGTCAGGGAATGATGTTTGTACCATGTGATGAATATGATCAACCAAAATACTCAAATAATTCTTGGAATTAGCTCTGCCATGTAAAACAGCTGAAGGGCTAAGAGAATTCCATGATATGGATGTCCCTCACAGCAGAGCCATCTCCATGCTTCATGGTTAGGGACCAAACCTGTCAAGGCTGAAGATTTCTTTGTCTCCAGTCATAAACTTGTCTCAAAGTGGAGAAAAATGGTGAATGATGATTCTGCTAAGACAATATTGTTACATTGAGTTATTAAGCACTTCTGATAGTCTTGATGCCATATTTTTCTGCTTATCAATGTTGATAGGTAGAAGAGAGGTTTACCAATCATTGTCACTACTTTTGCTGCTGTAGTTCCGAGACACAATATCTTTTACTCTTCTGTTGTTCCTCTTCTCTTTGAGCTTCAACTTTCATCCATAAATGTGATAACCAGAGTTGCTTTTACCTTGCTTTTGAAATGCTGAGATGACTTTAGAGAGTATCTCTCAAAGTATCAAACTATTCAGCAACAGTTTTAGTGACTAAATCTCCAATCATCAGTGTCCCAACCATCCATGCCCCAACAATTGGTTCTCTTTGAAAATATGATGAGGTCACACCTCTTCACTTATTTAATTATAAATATCTGAAGAAAAAACAAAATGAAGAATAGTGCTATGTCTTGAAGTACATGACACATAAAGCATATGAATGCATAGATACAAACTTGAACAGTTCTGGCTTTGTCATACTGCCAATAGAAAAAAGAACTAGTTAAATAAAAATAGGTGTTTCCATTATTTTGACTAACCCCCTGTAATTGTTATATAGATATGTGTGCCTGTGCATGTGAGACATAGGTAGGCAGACAGAAAGGCAGGCAGAATGTGAAAGAGAGAGAGAGAGAGAGAGAGAGAGAGAGAACATCAGTATATGAGTTTTGTTTTTTGTTTTTTATCAATTATCCACCTCAGCATTTGAGACATTGCAGTACTTCAGAATATTTTTTAAGTGCCACTTGTAGAGAAGCAGAAGGGTGTGGATGATTGCAGTTTGTCTTGCTCATAATTAGAAGAAGTATAGGTGTGTGAGAGGGTTTCTGTATGGGCTTGTCTCTATGTGTGTAAAAGAAATAAGCTAACAACACAGTAACTAAATGCCTGCTGAATGGAAGTTTTGTTAGTCCTGACGATAGGAAATAATTATATTTTAACTATATTTTTTTTTTACCTCATGGGAATTAAGAAAGATGACTCACAGTTAAGAAGTGAGCATTGATAGGAGCTATGGTGGAAAATGAAATAGTGAATTGTGTGTGTGTGTGTGTGTGAGAGAGAGAGAGAGAGAGAGAGAGAGAGAAAGGGAGGACAGAGAGACAGAGAGGAGAGAGAGACAGGGAGAACACAGAGAGACAGGGAGGAGAGAGAGACAGGGACACAGAGACATATAAAAAGTATTGAAAGATAAGTGAAATATTTAAGGAAAGATGAATTTAGTAATGTAGAATGATAAAACTGATTGTTGATATGGGGGTGGGGAATTATGAATGTATATGTTTGTTTGTTTGTTTGTACAAAACTGCTATAATTATTCATATAAGTGTACTTGATAACCTGTATAAGTCAGATATCTGATGAAGAGCTCATTAAAACGTATACAATGACATCTGTATTTGAGTATTGTTGTGTTTGTGCCTACACACACATACACACACACACACAAGGCATGTACTTTCATTTCTATCTTCACAGATTTAGAATAATGATCTAGAAATTTTAACTCATAGGAAACCATTATTGTTCAACTGGTGGTGTGTGTATTTGGTGAAAGTCTGTGGCCTTGTGGTGAGGGTGTAGTACTCATGATTATAAGGTCTTGTGTTTGATTCCTGAGTCAGGTGGTGCCTTGTGTCCTTGAGCAAGGTACTTCACTCCCCATTGCTCTAGTTTACTCAGCTGAAATGAATACCAACTGAGGTTGCTCTTGTCCTCCGTCTATCATACACTGTATGTTTCACTGGGTCATGTATACAAGGGCCAAAAGGTTGTCTCTGTCTGCTCCTGATTACAAAGGCATCTAAAATACTTAACAAAAGCATGGTACCTACTCTGTCACCCTCTTTTATGTGTGATGGCTATGATAGTAACTGGTAATGCCTATATTCTACCATTATCTTTCTGGTACTGTTTATCTGTTCATTAAAAATGAGATATAGAACTTATATTTCAGTATATTCTTCTTAATTTGAGTGAGTTTCACTTTTTAGCAATCACTTACTTTATGATTGCGATGGTCAATGTCATGCTTCAACAAACACGTTCTGTGCCCCTGGACTGGATCTTTTTTCGAGCGAGATCGTTGCCGGTACCCCTGGACTGGGTCTTGTGTGGGTGACACATGAAATGCACCATTTGAGCGTGACCGTTGCCAGTGCTGCCTGGCTGGACTTTGTGGGATTTTCAATCGAGATCGTTGCCAGTGCCCCTGGACTGGCTCTTGTGTGGGTGGCACATGAAATGCACCATTTTGAGCGTGGCCGTTGCCAGTACCGCCTGACTGGCCTTCATGCGGGTGACACGTAAAAGCACCCACTACACTCTCTGAGTGGTTGGCGTTAGG
>NC_068987.1:94797451-94798470 GCF_001194135.2 Octopus bimaculoides
CGGGTGACACGTAAAAGCACCCACTACACTCTCTGAGTGGTTGGCGTTAGGAAGGGCATCCAGCTGTAGAAACTCTGCCAAATCAGATTGGAGCCTGGTGTAGCCATCTGGTTTCACCAGTCCTCAGTCAAATCGTTCAACCCATGCTAGCATGGAAAGCGGACGTTATAAGACGACGACGACGATATATCGTAGAATTTAATTCCATTCTAAAAAGATTGATTCATCAAAATATTATTCAAATCTGAGAAAAATGTTACAAGGACAAGAATAACAAGAATAACTATATATTTACAATCTCCCTCTAACCCTAACCCAAAATGCCTGATTCCAGTTTGAATTGTAACAAAATTACTGTGTCACATCAAGACTCTTTGTGAACTTTTTCTGCAGTCAGGTTCTTCTCCCCGTCCCTCTCCTTCCCTCTCTGTGTCTAAAGAAGTTGCCAGAACATGAGATAGAGAAACATCCAGAATGTAAAGTCATACAACTATTAGAAACCATGGCTTAGAGATGAAAGAATTTGGAGTGGATAATTAACATTTTGAAGTTAGAAAATGGTATAGATGCAAACATTGGTAGAATACCAAAAGAGAGGATTTATGGTATCTGCTTACTTTAAGAACCAATAAAGTAAATGTTATTTAAATGTTTGCTGTGATGTAATTGGACGAGATTTTGTAGCTAGGAGTTTCAGTGAGTGGGAAGTACCGGTAATATACTGAATGAAAATCAACAGTTATCACAGCATCCATCACCTAAACTTTGTGGCTTTAAAACCTATGCGCATCTTACATTATTAAATTTTCAGAGATTTGATAAAGTAATCCACATATTTGTTTTTTTCTTCTAATGTAATTAGGGTGTTATTACATTTTAACTGCATATAAGATGCTGTAACTTAGTAATTTATTAACAAACTCTCCAGTTTCATAAATATATGTGTGTGTGTATATATTTGTATGTATGTGGGTATATGCATATATATATATATATATATATATATATATATATATATA
>NC_068987.1:94798480-94800730 GCF_001194135.2 Octopus bimaculoides
TATATATATATATATATATATATATATATACATATACATATACATGGAAGTGTGTGTGTGTGTGTGTATATATATGTGTGTGTGTGTATGCATGTATACATATATGTATATGTGTGTGCATATTTGTGAGTATATATATATATATATAAATGTACATGTTGATGGATATATATGAATACATATATGCATGTATAATTATGTGCGTATTTATATGCACTGCACATTATACAAATAATAAATATTCCAGAAAGTTTTTAGTTTACATGGATCAGACAAAAAAATCCCACTGGGAAATGGATGATGTCTAATGGAACTTCTAGAGATGAATTATAACTCATAGATCCCAGATAAAAAATACTGGATATCATTAAAACAACATTGACAACATGAAATGTGAATCAGATAAAGTCACTGCATGTTGAAACGGATGGTAGAGGGGAAAAAAATGAAAAGAGGACACCTAATGGATCCTGTCAAATTTACTGTTTATCAATACTGACTAAAGGGAAACAAGACATGAGATTAATTCAAAAGGTTGCTTCGATGGGATAGGATATACTTAATGGAATTTCAACCATGTTTCGTGGTCTGCTACCACAACAGCTCCTTTATAGGATCCAGTTAGCTCAAGACATCATCAGGAGGAACCACGTCCGGTTTCGGCCCCTACTTCTCTACCGTTTTGACGTGGGGGGGCCACCCCCTTTCGGAGGTGTCTTCAGCTCTGGTGTTGGGTGCATGTCTTCTTTCACTGTTTGTGACTGTTCTAATTCAACTGTGGAATGTCCCTCGCTATGGTTATTTTCCAGGAGGTTCTGGCCACACGTCTTACGGTTCATCAACCCGCGTTGTTGAATTACTTTCTTCCGACATACCTTTCCTTGGTGGATTCGGATCCAGTTAGCTGAAGACATCATCAGGAGGAACCACATCCAGTTTCGCCCCCTTCTAATAATACTATTGAGTCTAATCTAAGAGAATAGGTTTGCCATTGAATAACTGATGACCATAACAGTTCATTTGAATGAGATGAGAGGTTTTAAGTCTCTTTTAATTGTTAATGATTAGCAGTTTAGTTGCTGTGAACAGTGAACGCAATGTTTACAGTTGCTGTTGGCAGTGAACACAATGAAGTCATGAGATTTTTAAATCCATGGTCTTTGCTTATTTTGTTTTTGCTTCACAATACAAGGAAAGGAATTTTCCTATTTCCATCCTGTTACTTTTTAAGTGAATGTAAAAGATCAAGGATGCCACAGTGAATAGTTGTTTCTCACTGGTGTTGCTATTGGTGGGAGTGTGGGGGGGGGAGATAACTGACATCTATATATATATCTGTTATGTGTAGATGTGACTATAGTTGCTGTAGTATGGGTTTGTTTTTTTTACCGAATTGGTGCTTATGAATATTAGAACCAGTCTGCAATTTTGTATGAAGCATATGTGAGGTCACAGTTCACTGGTCTGGTTCAGGAGGGAGAGCGTGTATATTTATTGTACTGATGGCCTGCATTGCTAGTATTATGTATGCAGGTGTATAGAAGTTAATATATAAGTGTGTGTGTTTAGGTCAATATATATGAGTGTCATTATTTAGTGTTAGTCCATATGGTGTGTCTACATGTATCTTAGCATTATTATAAATGAATTTGTGAGCATTTCAAGTGATCTCTAATGGTTGCATTCTATTTCATGTGTGAGTGAATGTGTTATCAATTTGTAGTGTTTATTTACAGTTATATCTTTCATCTCTGTTTTTCGTAGCTTCTGTTCTTCTCTAAATCTAATATTCATTAAATTGGGATATTCTAACTGCCTATTTAGTATGTTTCAAGTGATTTCTCTTGCATTCCCTTTACAATCTTATGGCTCAAGAATTATCAATGCATTTTCATGATTTCAGATGACCGACTTTAGTCTACATCAATTCTTTCTCTCTGTTAGTCTTAGGTTCAACTGCTACCAAATTTAAATCTTCTCCATCTGAATTAATAGAGTTGGTACTACTAAAATCTGCTATGGTCAAAGGAGATATGATTAGAAGTTGAAAAATACAACATCCTGAAAGTCTTTTCTTTGGCCGTTCTCTCACACCTTACTGATACTGTCTCTATAAACTCCTTAAAACTGCATGAGTTAACAAGTACTACCAATACGCACACACACATAAATACATTTTAGTCAATTGTATAGTAATAAGAGCAACATTAAATAAATAAAAAAATTGCTAATGCCGCCGCCGCCACCACC
>NC_068987.1:94801000-94802950 GCF_001194135.2 Octopus bimaculoides
GGGTTGGACCGCCTTTGGCAGTAATTACAGCTTGAATTCTATGAGGTATAGACTCGTACAAAGTTTGAATTGTTTCCAAAGGAATTTTTGTCCATTCTTCAGCTAAAACAGTCTCCAGCTCTTGTAGTGATGATGGTGGAGGATATCAACTCCTTACTTGTTTTTCTAAAATGCACCATAAATGTTCAATAATATTGTAATCTGGGGACTGTGGTGGCCAGATAAGATGTTCATCTTCACTAGAATGTTCCTCGTGCCATTCGGTAACAACTTTAGCTGTGTGAATTGGTGCATTATCGTCCTGAAATATTGTGTTCCCTTCCGGAAATAGTTCCACAAACATAGGATGAATTTGATCAGATAAAATGCCTAAATAGTTCTGACTATTAATTCTGGTGGATTTCCAAGATATAGCCCACTCAGTTCATCACAGATCCTCCTCCATGTTTAACAATTGGAAGAAGGCAGTCTGGGTCAAATCCTTCTTTTGGCTGTCTCCACATGTATACTTGGCCGATGGTCGGAAATAAGGTAAAGGATGAATCGTCCAAGAAAATAACATTCTTCTACTGCTCTAGGGACCAATTCTGTAGGCTTTTACTCCACTCTAAATATTTTGCAACGTTTGTTTTTGATAGTAGTGGTTTTCTGATTGCAGCCCTCCCATGAATTCTGGCTTTGTGCAGCTCCCAGCGAACAGTTGTCGTGGAAATTGGGTTCTTGAGGTGGTCATTAAGCTGTCATTACTTTTGGGGCAGTATTTCTTGATACACCAAACATTTCGGCTGTTTTTGTTACGCTAGCGCCTGTCATACAAACACCAACAATTTGACCTCTTTGAAAGTCCGAAAGAGCTGTCATTTTAATGAAATTTAATTACCTTTTTCTGATGATATCTGAAAAGAAACAGCAATTTTTACAAAACATATTAAGCAACACTAATAACAAATCAAAAAACATAAAAATAAACAAGCTTTTGATGGTTTTATAGATATTTCAAAATTATGATACTATGATGCTAGGTGTTTCCATTATTTTGTCCAACCCCTGTATCTGCATGGGAAAGTTTCTATGTGTATACAAGTGCGATACAAGACAGACTACTATGGTGTCAGGGCAAGAGATATAAAAGGAAATAAGTTTATACCAATCAGCGGATATTTTAGTTTACTTCATTTTTCATTCCATTCTCTTTAAGCTTTGCTTCATTGAATTTTCTTCCATTTTCTTTGTGTATTTCCATTTGGTACAGAGTCAAATTACATTTCATCATTGGAAAACCTATACCAATAATAATGTGTGTGTATTTGTTTCCTCATCTTAATATCACACAATAGCAATAAATGAGCATAACTATTGTACAAGCAGTGGTGGTCACTTCCAGTCTTCCGTGGAAACAATTTTTTGCTATGGGCAAAAAACACTTCTTTGGAAACAAGTGAGTGATGGTAACAAGAATGGCATCTTGACCGTGGAAATCTGTTTCAATGAATTTTGTTTAACCTATGTAAGCTTTGGACTTCAAATGTTGATGATGATGATAATATATATATGGATGTATGTATATATATAAATATATATACACACATACACACACACACATGTATATGATAGTATCAAATAGTGAAAAGGAATGCTCAACACCACATGGGTGAATAAATATTCTTTATTTGTGGGCTAACAAGGCAATAACATGGAAGTGCTGGTGCTTGTCTAAATTTTGGTGTTCCCAACCAAAATGTAGACAAGTGCCAACACTTCCATGTGACATATTCGATCAATTGACAAACTTTCTTCACATGAAACAATTAGTAGCTTTGTTAATTCACTTATACATATGTGTGCCTGTGTGTGTGTGTGTGTGTTTGTATGTACATGTATTTGTATGCATATATGTACGTATATATATGTGTGTGTATGTAAATATGCATATATGTATATATATATATA
>NC_068987.1:94803050-94805404 GCF_001194135.2 Octopus bimaculoides
TATATATATATATATATATATATATGTATGTATGTATGTATATATACAAATATGTATATACAAAATATGGGGGATTTAGTTCACAGGTGATCTGAACAATATACAGGGTGTGGAAGATATTTGAGGACAGACTTATGTTTATGAAAAAGCAAATGTATAATAACAGATAAGAAATTTATTCATCAAAAAATGCTGTGTGTGTAAAAATAAATCTTTTCTATAATGTTATTCAATAAAGCCATCTTCAGCTTCAACAACTGCTTCTATATGAGATCTAAATGATCTACATGCTCGAATCAAGTGGTCCTGGTTCATTTTGGACATTACTCTGACTATAGCAGCTTTCAAAGAGTCTTTAGTGTTATAGGTGTCTTCATTGACCTCTCTTTCAACAATGTTTCACATGTAATAGTCCAATAGATTGAGATCTGTGGAATTAGGAGACCAAATTTTAGGGGTTATGTGATTATGAAAATTTTAAACCATCCATTCCTGTGTTACTACAGCTATGTGTAATAGTGCAGAGTCTTACTGAAGCACATATTGTCTTCCATTGCATACACTGTCGATAATTTCCAGAACCTCAGTGTAGGTGACAGAGTTAACACTCAGGCCTTGTGAAAAGAAGTAAGGAGGCATCACATGTCCTTCATTGCTGATAACCCCTAAAACCATGACAGTTGCAGGAAATTTTGTATGCATAACACTTGGAATTTCAGAAGGGTTGGCACATAACCATCTGTCATTTCTTCTGTCAACTTTTTGATCTTGGTTGAAGTTCTTCTTGTTTGAGAAAAAAAAACCAAATCAAATCTTCTGCTGGTTTTTTCAGTTTGTTTAAGAGCCTTTTAGATCTGATGTAGTGATTTTCTTTTGCTTTTTTTGGCAAATTGACCTTTCCTCATCATATAAGACTTATGTCTGATGTCTTCATGGACAACATTTCCGACTGTTCCTTCTGACACATGGAAATCTTTTGCAATTGACCTCATGGACTTTCTGGGATTGTAATCAATGGTCTGTTGAGCTTACTGGATAAATTCAGGTGTTCTGATTATTTCAGAGCATTTAGAATGTTTTTTAGGCTTTGATACTGGTGATACGTTTCCATCTTCAGTCTCTAACTCCTTACAAACTTTGTAGATGAAAGATCTGGCAACTTTAAAAACTTGAGATATTTCTAAATCGCTATGCTCAGCATTTATAACCATAATAACAGCATGCCACTTCATTTCTTGTGCAAGCTGAGGGTCTGCCATTATTATTTTCTGAAACAAAGATTATACAGAGTTAACAAAAAAATGCAGCAATGACCCAAAGCTGGTATGTCCGTAAATACTTTACACATTCTGTATATCTATATATATATACAGGGTATGATGGGTAAATTGTTGCCATTCTATATTTTTAATTTCCCACATGCACATTATTTGTTCTTGAATTTGTCGACTACACAGTATAGTAGGGTCAGTTGGGCACCGTCTGTGAGAAAAACAGCACCTTGACGCAATTCACTCTGTCACAGGTTTGGAAATGACATGCTGTATCACTTGGTATTTGCACCGAAACCTCCAATTTGAAGAGTTCAGAGTGTTTGGGTGTCAATCTGAGGACAGTCTAATCTGAGGACATGTACCGACAGTGATAAAAATCAAACATCCAGTCAACATCATAAGTGCTTGGATTAATCACGAGTGATGGCGATGTTATACCTCCATTCATCTTCCCATACGGCCTCAGACTCAACACGGAGGCCAACATCAAGTACCTGGAGGAAATCGTGCTGCCCTGAGTCAAGAGGGTGGTTGCTGGAAGACCCTATGTCTGGCAACAGGACTCTGCACCATGCCATACAAGCAGGGGAACCCAGTCATGGCTGTCAGACAATTTCTGCAACCATATCACTCTTAGCATCTCACCACCTAACACCCCAGACTCCAACCCCCTTGCTTATTACATGTGGGGCACATTTGAGCGAGAGACCAACAAAACTCCTTGTAACACCAAAGATGAACTGAAGGCAAGGATTATGGCAGCATTCACCAACGTAAACAAGGAGACTGTCCAGAAGAGTTGCAGGAGATTCCAAAGTCATCTGCAGGTTGTGGCTGAAGCCAATGGCGATTTTATTGAATTAATTTATTCTTTAGTATTTCAAGATATTTTAAAGTAATTTTGGTAAATATCTCTGTTAAAATGAGACGTCAGTGTTATTTTCATTTTTGCTTAATTTAAATGACAGTTTATTCACCGCACCCTGCATATGTATACCTATACATATGCATATCTTTATATATGTATGTACAAAGAAAAAGATACATATATATATATATATATATATATATATATATATA
>NC_068987.1:94806128-94815636 GCF_001194135.2 Octopus bimaculoides
TAATGCTATTGTAAAATTTTATACATCTTTCTAACTCCTTTTTTTAACATGTAATCCTTCCATTTTCATCTGTAATAATTGTGTCTTTCTTTTCATGAAAGGTAAGTCTTTTTTCTTTGAAGTTATGTGCTAGGTGTTTTATCTCGTACACAACGGAAATAGGTGGCATTGAACAGATGTTTGTAATCCATTTTTTTTTGTTTTTGGTTTCTACTTTCCATTACTTTATTTTACTATTAAAATATTTCTTTTGTGGAATTATAATAAAAAAAAAAAACAGAGTCAGACATTCAAATACTCCTTTTGTCAAACAGGTATCTTCTCACAAACCTTCACTAACATTGGAATTTCTTTCTTTCAGTATTAAACAAACCCAGAAAAATTGCAGCATTCTTACCTTTAATATATACTCATTTTCTTACTACTACTACTACTGCTACTACTACTACTACTACTACTACTACTACTACTTGTTATGAAAAAGTGTAATGTCCAGGAGAATAAGGTGTGGGACTGTATTAGAAATTTTCAGTGTTTTAGCAAATGTTGCTCTTTAATGATTGGATAGACTTTGAATTTCACTTGTATAATTTCTTTACACCAGGTTTGAGAAGTTATTGTTGTTATTGTTGTTTATAGTCACCTTTCATCTCTCCTAATTTGCTAATATGAATATTGTGGCTTTGATTTTGATCAACTGAATTGAAATTTGTGTTGTGCCAGTTTTGAGGAAATTATTTCTATCATTTGAAGCTTACATTTAGTATTTTGAGTTTTGTTTATATCAGTCAGTAATATGTGTGGAAGAGTTTAAAACTTCAGCTGATTCCCCGGTGCTGATACTCCTCTTGATTAAATCTGCTTATTCCGTTTTTTTTTTTTTATATAAAACTACACCATGAAAGAAAAGAACAGATTTCCAAACAGATTTCATAATTTGTACGTCTTTTCTATGCCATGTAAAACTTCCCTAAATAGAGGTCTTGCAGTATGATTTCTTGTGTCATAGACAATCTTGTAATCTGCTCTGTCATGTTATGTGTAAAGCATTTTCCCTTTATCTCTGAAAGATGAAAGTCAATTAAGTACACATTGACAGCCAATCAGAGACATTTTCATGAAGATGTTTTCAATTTTATCTGATACAGTTTTGCTAATTCTAACAAGTTCTGATTACATAATATTTAATAAGATTAGTGGTGCAATTACTCATAAAATAAGGTTTGTGGTCCTTGATAGGAGCATATGATATTCTTGAGTTGGCACTCTCTCATTTAAACTGATATTGGAGGATGTAACAATTTAATTCATATCTCAGTATTTTTGTAATTTCGTAAACTAGAATCATATTTCATGTTACATTTAAAAAAAATTATTTTTGTATATAGATGATGGATAATTCAAGAATTACTTGAAACAAACTTTCTTCTTTATTGCTAGTTCAATATTCTCAGAATGAAGACAGCTATCTTTATCGAATGAATTAATTACCAGTGTAACTGACAGCCCTAATGTGATTTACTTGACTGATAATTGTTTCACCTAACTTTGAACTATACAGTGTTTTTTATTTTTTTTTTAAAGTATGTCTTTAGAAATCTCTCTCTCAGACATAATGCCGCAGTGAAAATGCATTTAACAGCATACATTAAGCATGTGATAATGATAATGCTTCCATAATTGAGCTGTTTCTAATACAAATTTGAATTTCGTTCTACTTGTACAGTGCTATTGCACATCAGAAAATAGATTTTATGCTATTTGTTTATATTTCTATCTGGCAATATGGATCTATTTCAGAAATGGGATAAGTATACCACCTGGATAAGTAGGGGAAAAAGTGAAATATCGATATCTGTCATTCTAATTTGCTTCTGGATTTTATCTAACTTTGAGGTATATTGTGTTTTTTAACACTATACATCTTTAAAGGGGCCAAACTCAGGCATAATATTACACCTACAGATGTTTAACAACACACATATATTGTGTAGTTGTTGAGCAGTATATTCCTGGTTATGGCATATAAATGACTAGAATATTACCAAAGATTTGGCACTAGCTGCTGTATTTGGCAATATTAACATGCTGACTGGAAATGCATTACTTGTTTGATGCTGAAGGTAAATATACAGCCCTAGTTCACTCAGTGAGAATAAAAGTCAGAACAAAAAACAGTGCAAAGTCACAGCATTTCCCAAGGTGGAAAGAACCCATTGAACAATGTCAGCTGTGTACAAATATTTCATTTTGTAGACTGAGAAAATTGACATACATGTTGCCAAAATAAATTTACTTTTATGAGAACAGCAGCAAATGTTCTACTTTTTGTGTTTGGGAATGTCTTAGGATTGTGTGAATTTTTTTAGAATGTTTCTCCTTTTGGCTAAGTAAAACTGGCAACATCTCCTTCCTTTCTGGACAGGCCAAAGCTATACAAGTAGTTTCCAGTTGATTCTGCATGATGATCATTTCCATTCACTGTGCTCTCACTCTTAATCCTATATGAACATCCTGCTTCTGCATTGGGCTTTCGGACATTTACTACTATTATTTTCAATATTTTTTGATACTAATGTAAACACTTGGCAATTGAAAATGGTAATAAATACCTTCAAAACAGCAGCAATTTTCCCTGTTAACTTTTAGTGGTTGTACTATGTATTCTGTTAGATGAGATGGCCAATGCAAGTTTCCATGCTATATTGTGCTCTGTTACAATGAATTCCTTATAAATTAACTGTCCCTAAATTTTCTAGCAAATATATCTTCATTACTAGATATTACAATTTATAGGATAACTTTACAAAGAAATAAGTATGATGAAAATGTCCACTTCACCAAATGTGATCAGTCAGTAGTATGCTTTGATTATTGTGGCACACTAAGAAGTTACTGTGTTAAGAATACAGGAAGTACAGAATAGGTGCATTGGGTCAGCTTAACTGAGGTTAATTAAGTTGTTTAGAAAATGTTTTAGTAAAGCTGGAATAAATGTAAACCTTGACATTGCTTCAGTGATGAAGTAAATGGTTTTATTGTATTTGAGAAAATGTTTGTGCCTATGTCCATCTTAATATACGAGTTTGGTTAGATAATGTTAGCATAATATATACAATGAGTAAATGAATTAATCATTCAAATTCACAAAACTGAACCACTTCATCTACTGATCCTATTAATTAAATCGACCAGTTTTAATACACACACACATAAATATTTAGACAACAAAAACATATGAATATTTGTGCATATATTATTATCAGAACATACACTCATCGCATTGCATGCATCTATGTGCAAATAGATATATTTTGATTGAAATGTTCATTTACAAACTTCACATCATATTTCTTACTCTCTCTTTTTTCTCCCTCTTACAACACAAACATGCACGCATGCACACATCACCTAATGTATATTCTTTTGGAAAGGTAACATGAAGCTATTAAATGATTTTAGTGAATCTCTCCATTAATTTAATAATTTGATGTTGTTGCTGTGGTTACAGTTGCTCCCATTACTATACTTCCATATTTATTTAATTATCTATTGGTGTCTGCATGTGTGTATATACATGGGTGTATGTATACACACATACCTACAAGAACATATATGTACACACACACACACACACACACACACACACACACACACACACACATATATATATAATGATTTGTTGAAGTATACCATTGCTTTTAAGCACTCAAATAAAACAGCTGCAACAACAACAGAATCAATACGACCACAACTAAATACTTCCAAAATAAATTAAGAAAAAAAAAAGTAGAAATTAAAAATAGTTGAAATCTAGTAAAATAGATTGAATGAATCCCATTAAGTCCTTTAGACGTTCCTGTCTGGATGAAAGTACGGCTGCAGTTGTTATTCAATTATAAATTCTTATTATTTAATTAAATATCTTTTCTAAATATCATTGCACTGAAATTGTTGCTAACTCACTTTAACATGTTGTTGTTGTTGTTTGGCTTCTTTTGTTCACTTCTTTGGTTTCTATTTACTTGTTATTGTTTTCTCTTTTTACACCCCATTACTTGTGTCAGATGGCTTTTGTTTGTATGTGCATGTGTGTGTATGTGTGCGTGTGTGTGTGTAGTTTGATATAAATCCCATCCTGTCCAGTTAGCAATATTGTTGTTATGATAGTAGTGCACTAGTTGTACTGGTGGTTGTTATGAATATATAAATGCATCTCTTGTTTACTGCAGCTGTTGTTGTTTAGCCCCAGGTCATCCTTCATTGAGCAGACTTATGATCAAAGGCATTCCAACCATGCCCATAGCATTTAGGAACATCGTAAGAGCACACTGTCTAATGTAGCCTTCTTTTTCTTCAGATAGAGGTAGGGTGATTTAATTGACACTTAGCTGTTGTTTCTCATACGGTGAGTAATAACAAAAGTGCCCCTGCCTTGTTACTACAGCAGTTATTGTTATCAGTGTTATTGTCGCAGCTGAATGGGGTTTCTTTTTTTTTCATTTTGTTGCTATCATTATTATTGTTGTTGTTGCTCTAAATGTGACTAGTCATCAATACTGCACTGATATTAAGTCAGATATACACAAAGACAATGCACAGACCCAAACTTTTGCATGAATCAATACACACACAAACAACCAATTCAACTTCAAAATACACTGTCATACATCACTGCTCCCGTTGTGCTCCTTTCTCTCTCTATTTTATTGCTGTACATTAAATATAGTCAATTTCCTTTTGCACTGTCCAATGTACAAATTTAAAATATTAATTTCAGCTTTGAGAAGCAACTATGTCTGCCTACACATCCATTCAGCCAACCACACACACACACATATTCGAAGCTGAATTTCTGTGAAAGGCAGGAAATGCTTGCTATAGTGGTTGTAGAACTAACATAATCATGATCTCAAACTCTTAATCAGACCTACAGAGTATATATATGTGTGTGTATGCAAGCATGGAAAAGTGGATGTTAAATGATATGGTATAATGTTGAACTGAATGTTTTGCATGTGTGTGTGTGTGTGTGTGTTTTCCAGTATATGACCATTCTCCAGTGTATTTAGAAATTTCTAAATAAATATCATTAACAAAAATTTGCCAATTCTGGTCATTTTCTCAAAATGATAAAAAATTGGGTTCTAAAAGTCATTTTTCTCCAAAACCCAAAAGCTTATGCGTTTGTGTTTTATGATAAAACCAACGGATTTAATAATTGTAAACATTATCATTGTTTGAACTCTGGATAGATTTGAACGATGAATTGCTGAGACATCTTTTTCAGTATCTCATGCAGAGACAGCTTGTGAAAATCATTTTTAAGGAATTTTCAGTAAGCATATACAGCTTAATTACATAATCACTGATACACCAAACTAATTGTTAGTGCAGCTATCTCTGGTTAGAGTTCTGGGAATTTTAAATTCCATAAAGTTCTGTTAAATAGGACCTTCACAGCAAACAACAACAGCAATAGTAATTATAACAATTTCTAACTGGGTAGATTTTTTTACTAGTGACATTTTCTTTTCTCTATCGTGAGCTGGCAGAATCGTTAGCGGTATTTCATCTGTCATTACGTTCTGAGTTCAAATTCCACCGAGGTCGACTTTGCCTTTCATCCTTCCGGGGTCGATAAATTAAGTACCAGTTACGCACTGGGGTCGATGTAATTGACTTAATCCCTTTGTCTGTCCTTGTTTGTCGCCTTTATGTTTAGCCCCTTGTGGGAAATAAATAAATAAGTATCTGTATATATTAATATTCTCTATTTATATCTAAAAAAATGCCTTCGAACTCACAACTTACCATTTCTAATTACTGTTTCTAATTTAGCATTTTGTGTATTATTAATTAACCATTTTTCAATTTATTTAAAATTTACCTTTCATATTATCCATATTATCATTTTACTACTACTAGAACTGCTGCTGCTATTAATAGCTCTGAGTTTTGTACTGTTCATCCATAATCTTTATACACAATATAATATTCCCAATACTTAACAACAAAAATATTGAAATAAAATCAACAAAAACAGTTACAGTAATGATAAAAACATCAAAACATCTATCGTCATCTTATCCTTCAAGCACCTTAAAATGGCTGAAGTAGCAAATTATTACTGGATTTCATTACTGAAAATTACATTGAGTTGTTGCTCCCAGCCATTTTGACTTTATATAGTTTGTGTCAAAGACAGAGACAATGCAAATAATATGAATTAAACAATATAGTATTGTAGATAAAGCATTTGCATGTGTATACACACACATATTCTCTCTGTCTCTATCTCTCTCTCTCTCTCTCTCTCTCTCTCTCTCTCTCTCTCTCTCTCTCACACACACACACACATAGTAATTTGTTGCTCAAAGTGAAATCAAATCTCATCTGTGAGTTGGTCCCTTTAAGTTGGTCACATTTAGTCACTGCCAATTCTAAAATGCTGTACATTGTGTTGATATGAATCTAAATCCAAATTGCATGACTGAGCAATATAACAAGTCTATAATATTTTCATCATTCTGTTCATGCCATCACATCTGTTTAGACTCTCTAGGATGACTGTGTCCTTTCCTTTTATATTCAAGTTGGGTGTAACATTTGATTCTAGAAGATTCAGTGACCCTGTAATAATAATAATATCAATATCACCCACATTCACTTGTGGTTTCAAATGTATTTTACCACGGTATTGATGGGTGTATATTTATTTATGTATCTATTTATTTATTCATTCATTTATTCCAGTGGTCTATGTGTGTGTGTGTGTGTTTGTGTGTTTGCACACAGCCGCATACAAAATTGCATGAGCTGCCCCACACATCGCAACTGATCTTTCTGTCTGTTTCTCGTTTCTCAATCTGTCTCACATGCACGTAAACATGCACACACACACACACATGATCTATTTGTTTCAGTTAAGGTAACCTACAATTAATGTGTCTTTAGGGAGACATGCTTGATACAATTTCTATGAAACAAGTCATAGAAACCATGGTCAAAACTGAGATGTGTAAGCAAGAGGTAGGCTTTGAGCCATCTCAGAGGACACTGACTCCAAATGGGAACTGTTAGTCCATGCCAGCCTATGGAAATATAGAGGTAAAAAGGATAAAATCAATGATAGTAATGGCAGTGCTGATGGCTGTGTGTGCAGAGAGAGAGAGAGAGAGAGAGCTAAAGCAACAAGCTTCTAGCATTGTCAGCCTACTGTAGTATTTCACATACATTTATAACTGGTCGTTATGCATTTGAGATCATTCTGGAATGTTCGTGGGCCAAGCCATTTTTCATTTTCCTTAATTTTCCTCCTCATTACAGTCTTTGCATATTTGTGTGTGTTTATGTGTATACATGTATGCATGTATATGTATACACACACATATATACATGTATGTATGTATGTATGTGTTTGTACATATATACACATATATGCATATGAATTATGTAATCAACATCATTAGCTTACAGCTGTTTCTGCTATAAGATGCACTGCACTCAGCACTGAGTGCTTTATATGTGCATATATATTACGTGTGTCTGTCCTTTTAAAAAAAAGGATACAGAAAACTCAGAGTATGAACATTGGGAAACCTGATAAATTAATACACAAATACAGAGACAAATACACACACATACAAAGACACCCCTCCACATACACACACACAAAGACACCCTCCACACACATATACACACACACATGCACAAGTAGACAGTGTACGAGCCTTATGAGTTTTGGTTATTAAAAATATAAACTGATTCTTAAATCTTTCTTTTCATTTTTTTTTTAAGATTAAGCAAATTAGTTTTTGAGTGCTGTTGTGTTTTATTTCATAAATTTAAAGCAGGGTTGCTTCTTATTGTTTAATTTGCCTTTAAAATTAGTTTTTGAAGGATTTGTACACTTGAGGCCATTGAAATAAATTATAAATTTAGAAGGGCACCCTATGTTCTTAGCTTCTTTCGTATTTCTTACACACCAGGAGGTATCGGTTCTTTACTTAGGCACCAGGCACACCATTGGAAGATGAGGCTTTTGTTAACTTCATTTACTTTAACTAGATATATTAAGGATTTCATAGTTTGGAAACTAAAGAAACCTTCATCAGAATTTGAATTCAGAATAGAAAAGCAACATAAAAAATGTAAATAATGCTTTGTTACTGCTTATCTGCCATTAACATCATTCTAAACATGCATTCCTCTTAAAATCATCTTGCTAGTTATTTTCTGCTATCACACTCATATATAACTTTACTTCCTTCATAATAAGTATAGCGAGTGCATTTTTCACTTGTATTTCTCATACATGCAAATCTATGTATACTGTTGCTTATGATAATGTTGATAAAGAAGTCAGTATCAATCGGGTGTTTATAGAAAGGAACAACTTTTATCTAAAAATGTTGAAATGAGTGGAATCATTATTATTTATGAAAATCAGTGGTAACAACTCCCCATAGCAAACTAATAAACTAATGTCATTATCTGTTTCATTCCTACTTAATAAGGATTCATTTTCTCTCAGGAATGATGGAAATCTAAGCTTTTTTATTTCTTTGAATTTAAAATTTGAAAATTGATCTATTTCCCTAAATTGAAATGCAGAAATGATAAAAAAAAATTAAATACTTTTTATAAAACCTGGAGAAAAAAAGAAAAAGAAACAACTTGAATTCACAACTAATTCAAAGATTATTTCCAACTGGATGAACAATTTTGAATATTGATAAAAAAAATTCAAGAAAAACAAAATTACTTTTTATCATATTATTAATAAAGTTAGAATGTAAAAAATATTTAAAATTAAAGAAATCTTTGTTATTAAATTTTGAATCAGATATGATTTAAATTTCAGATTTTACAAGCTGCATTTCAGGTTATGAAAATATCTTGGTTTGTAACTATTTTGGCACTGATAAATTACTTCTCCAAAAACAAGAATTAAAAAACAACTTGAATTTAAATATAATTCATAAATGATTTTTTGATCAATGACAACATTTTCAAAAATTGCCAGGAAAAAATATTTAAATCAAAATTCCTGTACCTAGTTTCTAATACTATTTGGCTTCAAAACTCGTTATCAAAGCCTCTTATATACTATTTTCCCATAATACTCATTATATATTATTTAATCATTGTCAGGTAAAAACCATTAATAGAATCAAATCAATCATAAATATCATCATCATCATCATCATCATTGAATGTCTGCTTTTCGTGCTAGTATGGGTTGGATGGTTTAACATAGAGCAGGCCAGCTGGTAGCTATCCAAACTCCAGTTGTCTTTTGTGGAATGGTTTCTATGGCTGATCTAAAAGTCTTTTTCCTGCAATTACTACTAACAGTCATAAATATATGTACAAGTAAATAGATGGTGGGTTTACATCTTCAATGAATCTTAATTTGGTCATTTCCTTTTGATTCTCTTAGGTTAATTATGTATGTATATATATATATATATATATATATATATATATATATATATATATGTGT
>NC_068987.1:94815866-94816869 GCF_001194135.2 Octopus bimaculoides
TATATATATATATATATATATATATATATATATATATATATATATATATGTGTATGTATATTATGGACTCTCCTGTTGAATGTGGCTCCAGTATCCAATCTTATAGCTGTTAGTGCTTTATTCATCAGATGAGAATAAGAACTCTGTCAAATTGTAGTAAAGAAGCATTGCTTTATTTGTTGAGCATGGAATCAAGGGATAACTTTTTCTTTGCTGCTGCAAAGATTAGTTTATCCATAAATATTGGAATTAGTTGATTTAAAATGTTTTTTGTTTTTTTTTTTCTGATGTATCTAAAGTTGTACTTTGTTAGGAAGATTAATGTGAGGAAGAGTTTCACTAGAAAGTTAGGTTTATAGTTCTTTCAGATAATGTTAGGAGTACAGTTCCATCATTCACTCCAACATCCCTAATGAGTTGGTAATGAGTTTGTCATTAATCTTCAGTTATTTTCTAATTCATAGTTCTTCTGGAGTTCTTTGATGATGAGACATTTACAAGCATCTGGAGAGAGAGAGAGAAAGAGAGAGAGAGAGAGAGAGAGCTTATAAGTTTCTGGCTTTATCAGAGAATACATGACGATTGTTGGATAAATCCTTTTGGAAAACAATCACATGTTTAAGAAATATGATGCCCTTGATTAACATACAGTCAATCACTTTCAAATTTACCAGGTAGGCAATTATGTGGAGGATTGTTTATTTGTAGTCAGGGAAGAAGGCCACCATCATATTCATTTTATTAAGTCCGTTGCTTTTCTTTATAGTAATTCCTTATAAATGCTTCTAGCTGGAAGAGGTATGTCCTTGAGTAAGATACTTGGGTATTGTTGTTCATGACGCATGCGTACGAACAACCATGCTACATGGCAGTGAAACATGGGCTGTAACTGCTGAGGACATACGTAAGCTCGCAAGGAATGAAGCCAGTATGCTCCGTTGGATGTGTAATGTCAATGTGAATACCCGTCAGAGTGTAAGTATCTTGAGAGAAAAGCTGAACA
>NC_068987.1:94816879-94817854 GCF_001194135.2 Octopus bimaculoides
TATATATATATATATATATATATATATATATATATATATTATACACACACACACACACACTTCACTATATAGGATAGACGAGTATGACATTGAGACAGAGAACCACTCTACATAGAGAGCAGATCTGGTTCCTGCAATACAGATAGATTCCTTTAAGGGAACACATAGAGAGATGTGCAGGTAACATCAAACCAAATTTCACAGTTTTCCCCTTATACCAGTGCAAAGATACAATTTCTAAACAAGAACGTTTAAATAAAGAAAATTTATTCATCAAAAAGTACAGAACATGTCTAAATATGCATGCATAACCAACTTTCATCTCTATACATATTTTAATTCAGGATTACGTACCCATCACTGTACATATTTCTCCCCACAACTCTAGCTTTTGAATTTTTCTGTATATATATTTTCCACCCCACCCAAAGATGAATGGTTATCTCTCCTGTCCACAATAATAAAGATCACCAATTACCTCTCCGTATATTTTTCTACCTGATGAATCATTCATTCAGAAACTCCATACACAACATGGACAAAAAATTTTTTCTTAAGAAAATACGTATTTAAATAAATTTTAATGTCATGATTAGTAAAAGGGAAACCGGTCAACAAACACAATATAAAAGCTATTAAAAAATATATACTGCACACACTATGTACAGTGTGTGCATTTTCCTTCTTTAATTATATATATATATATATGTATAACCGGTTGAAACTGCTGAGATAATCTTGAACTCGACTGAGGATAGAAAGCTCTGAATGACCTGTCCTTGTTTTTCCTGTCTTTTTTTTTTTGTATCGTCTAATTGCCCAGATGTTTTGTTGTCACCTGTTACGTTCTTGTTCCATCTTTTGTTTTCTCTATATATATATATATATATATATATATACACACACACATGCATGCATATATACACAGACATATCTATATATATATATATATATATATATATATATATATATATA
>NC_068987.1:94818065-94822963 GCF_001194135.2 Octopus bimaculoides
CACACACACACACATATATATATATATATATATATATATATATATATATATATATATGTATGTATGTATGTATGTATGTATATGTATGCACCCACAATCTTCATTCTTTTGGCTAACAATTTTACTTTTGGACAACCTTACTCCGATTAAGAAGCTATAACTTAAGAATTCAGTCTCTCTGAACATTGTTTGGTGACCTTCTATTCCATGCTTCCACAATTATTTTCTCACTTCTATACTGTGTGTGTCAGTGAACAAAAGAACAGAAAAAGCATTCAACACAAATTTGTTGGAGTAATATTATGTTAACCAGACATTTTGCTTGGCAGTTCTGAAGTATTTGTGAGATGCAGTGAGATGGAAACACTCCAGCCTATGGCAAAATGGTGAGTGGTGGTTTCATCATGACAATGAACTCCTGCACACTGTCTTTAGTGTGAGACAGTTTTTGACCAAAAATGGCATGACCCTGCTTAGCCACTCTTCCTATTCACCTGATCTTGCTAATGGGAAAGATTTTGCAGATGTGGAAAAGATGAAGAAGAAAACAAGTGGTGTTAAAAGGCTTCATTTCACAAGGTTTCCAGGACTGCTTGGAACCATGGAAAATGTGTCTGGACTGATGCCTTGCTTCAAATGAAGAATACTTTGAAGACAATAAAAGTGTAAATATGTAATACTAAGTGCATAAAATAATATTGCAAAATTCCAGTTTCTTTTGGGTACCCCATCATACATGTATGTGTGTGTGCATGTATACATACATATATATATATATATATATATATATACATATATATATATATTAACATAGGGTAAAAATCATATATTAATTAATATCGATTAATTACCAGGAAGCAATTTAGGTCTTAGTAGACACAAGATGTGATCTATTTCTAGCACATTGAATGTCCACGTTAGTGGTCAACGTTATATATATATATATGTGTGTATATATATATATCATCCTCATCATCGATGACACATATATAAGACAACTAATAATTTAATGTCCACTTTTCCATGCTTGCATGGGTCACACAGAATTTGTTAAGGCAAATTATTTGGTTGCTTCATCTCCTTGTTTCTGTCAACTTTTACCAATCAAGGTAATGTTTCCACATAAATTAACGTGTTTTTCATGGATGATTAGAAATGAAAATCTTCTATTACGTTGATGTTCATTTACAACTATCACATAATGTCTAGACATATATACATAATGCATATATATGAGTCCATTTACCAAATATAAGCACCAGGCTTTGGCCAAGAAATAGAAGACACTGAGCTGAGAAGCTGTGCAGTGGGACTGAACCCAGATTTCAGGGTTGGGAATCAAGCTTCTTAACCATGTCTGCACCAATATATGGTTGTGTGTGTAGAAACATGTGTGTGTGTGTGTTTGTTTGTGTAGTTATATATATGTGTTTGTGTTTATATATGTGCATTATATACCTATTTGTGTGTGTTTATATATGTGCATTATATACCTATTTGTGTGTGTTTATTTTTATTTATCTATTTTTGAGTGTGTATATATATATATATATATATATATATATATATATATATATATATATATATACATTTATATATTGGTCATTTCCTTAAATTAAATAGCAAAAGCAATATAAATAAACATAGTTACATAATTATTTGTACACAGGCACACACATACTCTCATGTACTTACATATATATATATATATATATATATATATGTATGCATATATATATATGTATATAGATAGATAGATAGATAGATAGATAGATACACAAATATTTAGACAAACGTATGTACACACACATACATACAACACACACACACAGACACACACACACTCATGCATACATACATACATACATACATTCTCACTCACTCAAAAACTACAAACAATTCTTTTCAATGCGCTGAATATCCTTCAACTGGTACCTTCAAATGATAGAGCCTGTAGTTATTGATATTTCTGTTTCCCAATCATATTTTACCTATACACATAAAAGATGTACATAGAACATACAATGTATACCTGATTGTGCAACATGTAGAATACACAGCATTGAGTACACAATAGTGAAGCAATGCAGCATAGATTTATTCATGGTCTATGTTTCATACAATGCATATCTTTTCAGATCTGTAGGCACCATATTGGCAATTTATATACTGTTAATAAAATGTGCACATATATTATTGATACAGCAATATTTTATTTCTATGTTACTTCTATAATATATGTGCACCTTAGCAAGCTGTTTGCATAAAAAGGCCCTTTTTTTTTTGTAGAAGAGAAAGAGGTGCAAGAGAAACGTTGTAGTACTAACGCTTAGTTGCAGATAGTGCATTAGTTTTAATCACTAACTTTATTCGCTTAAATTTTATTACTAACACCATTTATGTTCTTTTTTTATATTAATCAGTCATTATCTCACTTGTTGTTATTGATTTATTATTATTATTATTATTATTATTATTATTATTATTTCATTATCATCATCATTATTAATTTCGTTGTTGTTGTTGATTTGTTTTACATGAGCTCACCCAGTCTCAGCCAGAGACCTCACGAACAGATAGTTGGCCGCTTTACTATGGGTGTTACTTACAAGTAGCAATGATATATTGTACAGCAAAGAAACTACATCCTGAGAATTAAGATTCTATCAAAAGTTTGTGGTAACATTTGTAATTTTGAAAGAGTTTTAAAGATTCAGGTATTCTCAGTTGACAGTGTGTTTTTCTCAGGTTGTGGGGCAATACCCATCAGACCCATATCTTGTAATTCTGATACTACTCAATTGCCTGATCTGGTCAGTTCTTATAATGTATGAAAGTTTTACCTTGACTGTATCTATATTTATAGTAAGGATATCTCTGATGTATGTTGTACTCCTGTACTATGAAAGACAAATCATTATCATCTTTTAACGTCTGCTTTCCATGTTGGCATGGGTTGGACAGTTTGACTGAGAGCTGGCGAGCCAGAAGGCTGCACCAGTCTCCAGTCTGATCTGGCAAAGTTTCTACAGCCAGATGCCCTTCCTAACGCCAACCACTCTGAGAGTGTAGTGAGTGTTTTTACGTACCACCGGCATGAGGGCCAGTCAGGCGGTACTGGCATCAGCCACACTCAAATGGTACATTTTACATGCCACCTGCACAAGAGCCAGTCCGATGGTACTGGAGGATAAATGGAACAATTCTAATTATATTGATTTCTTTAGTGAGTAGTTCCTAAGATGTTGAAGGAGAATAGAAAGGTAAATGCTAAGAAGAAATAGCAAGGAATTTACATTGAGTAAAATGGTGAGATGAAACAAACAATAAAGTCATGGAGATAATAGTAAGGAAAAACAGGAATAGAGAACCGATAATAGAATAAGAACAAGAAATAAAGCTACAAATGTGAAAGGAACCAACATATAAGGGGATTCCTGCCACTCTCAACTCTGGATTAGTCTGACCTATCAAAGGTAAGTTCTTGCCACAACTGTAGACTTAGCTTATTTAGCCATTCCTATTTCATCATTTTTTGTATGATTTTACTGGAAAGGTATCACCTCCTCCTCCTCCTCCTCCCTATTTATGTTCTTTTTCTTCTTTTAAGTTGTTCTTGAAGCAACTGAGGAGGACTTAGCTCTGTCCCAGAATGTGACTTCTTTCAAGGAAACGTTACTCTCCCTCTTCTGAACCAATGGAAGGATAAGTTGATCGCCATGGAGTTCTTTGTGGATGGTCAGATCCTTGGAATATGATAACAGTTGTTTGATCATAATCTCCAAATCGGTAAAGCCCTAAAGTCAGCAGCACTGTCCAACATTTACTTACATTACACATCCAGCAAAGCATACGAGCTTCATTCCTCTCAAACCTTCACACGTTCTCTGCGTTTAAGGCTCATTTCTTACTACCTTTGTAGACTTAATGTTCAAATGCATGCATCATACAATCTTCCTTTCACTCGGAGAGAGAAACCTTTGGTTGCCAACAGAGGTAAAACCTCTCTGAATTTTCTCCATCTTATTTTTATTCTAGGAATTACATTCGTTCTACATCCTCCCCCACTACTAACTTGGTCATCATCATCATCATCTAAAAACAGCAATCTGGTAGAATCATTAGAATCCTACTTTGTAGAATTTTGTGTGGCACTTTTTGTTCTAAGATCAAATCTCACCCTGGGGTTTGATAAAATGAAGTTCTAGTCAAGTACTTGGGTTAATTATATTGACCAATACCCTTCCCTCAAAACAACTGACCAGTCAGTGAGATTCCATGCCTGATGCCCCAGCATGGCTGCAGTCCCATGACTGAAGCAAGGAAAAGATTAAAGATTACTTTCTGGTATTTGTCATGATGATGATGATCATCATCATTGTATATATTAATATTGTTATAATAATCTGCACTTCCGCAAATAGTTGCATATTCATACACAACACACACACACACCTATATATATTTGTCCAATAGGTGTGTATAATCGCAAATATATCTTGCCACACACGTCATCATTGATGAAGAGAAGAATTTTCTTTTGAGACTATTTCTTCAGCAAAAGATCTTCCTATATCTGAGTGTACATGGACATATTCAATAGGATTGTACACTCCTAGATTTCATTCGATGTAGCTTTGTTTACTTCTGGTTAATATATTTACTAGGTATTCTCTGGTGAGTTCTTATTGCTTATCTTGTTAAAATTACAGACGTTAAATGACGATGATGATGATGTATAGATGCAGACAAATATCATCATCAGTGCTTTGATGATGTATCCTCTTTGTCTCTTACTCCATTGGCACACAATCATATATTTATTTCATAATTTACTCATTTCTATCGTGTGTGTGTGTGTGTGTGTGTGTGTGTGTGTGTGTGTGTGTAATGCATAT
>NC_068987.1:94823308-94827497 GCF_001194135.2 Octopus bimaculoides
ATATATATATATATATATATACATACATACAACATATGTATGTATAGGGTACTTTTATGTGTATGTATGTTTGTATATGTCAGTGAACATTTTTGGTTATTCCGTAATATGTCATTAAACAGATGTCTTCATCCTGCAGCACAGTGATGCTATATATTTAAGCCAACTTGCTAAACCCCAAATTTCTCTTCAAGTTATATTCTTAAGAAAACCACTTGAAGCTAAAAGAATTCTTTTCACCTCAAGCTAACTCTAAATGTTCAAGACATGTCGCCTGGTTGTCTCTGGATGCTTTTATAACAGTTTGAGATTCTGGTTTCACTGTTCAGTGCCATTGATAAGATATTCATCAGGGATATTTAGTCTAGAGAATTCAACACACATCTTATCAACTAAAACACTTTTAATTCCCACCACAGCATCCTTGTATTAAGCAGAGATAAAAATACACATTGATTGCCTTGTTTCTACTCTGGTGGTGGAAACCAGCCCAAAATATAACTCTCTACTTCCTCCTATAACACACCAACATACACCTCTTTTGTTGCTATTTCCAGTTTAATTTATGTCTAATCAGACAATCAAATAATTTGCCAATTCAAGTTAACTCAAATCTATTGAACTGCTAAAGATAATCAACTGTAGACTACAAAAAGAAAGAAGAAACACTATTAAATGAGACTCTAAATGAATTGCTAATAAAATAACAATTCACCTTCAGTTTCAGTTTTGACCTAAAAGTAATTTATAGTTGGAAACTTTGTTTTGTTTCACAATCTAGTAGAACAGAAATTATGCTTTCCATCTACTCTGCTCTATTAACCAACTTCCCTTGGTTAAAATCTGACATTGCACAATGATTCAAGTTCAGAGCAACTATCTAACAACTGTATTTATAATTGTCGTAATTTTGCTTATTCATTCATTAGACGTTTCGAAATAAATATATATAACAGTGGATGAATGTATTTGTGTAGGCATGTATATAAACTCTGTGTGTGTGTGTGTGTGTGTGTGTGTGTGTGTGTGTGTGTGTACTTGTAAATATCATTGAGATTTAGATTGCTATATTATGCATATGAAAATTTAATTACAATTTTTTGTTTAGCTTTGATTGTGTGCTTCTGTTTGTTTGTGTAAAGGATTATATAATAGTGCACTTGTACTTGGTTATTATGTTAAAAATAGATTATCACAACTCTGATCTGACTCTTCTTTCATAATTGTTGCTCAATTTATCCCAGAAATATCTTTATTTATTAAAAGAAGACAAAATTAAGAATTTAAACAGATACAGATATAATACAGAGAAATTTTTTTAAAACATTGACATTTAATTCAGGTTATTTAATTGAAGTTACACATCAACAGTTCTTCAGAGCCAGAGAATCAGGGTTTTAGATAAGAATTCTTGGGCAGATAGTTTCAATCACTTTTAGGGAGATAGCCTAGTAGAGCTGCTGTAGAGATGGATTAAAGTGTTCTTGCCTGTTGCAGGCTTCTATGAAACATGTTTATTTACATATTCCAGCCATCTAACTTAGTATCTTGCTAGTTGTAAAAACAAATGGTAATAATAATAACAATAATCATAACAATCCTTTCTTTGATACAGTAAGTTTCCTTGCCCTAGGTGTCAGAAAGACACTCGGCAAGAAATAGAAACAAAATTGAAAAAAGAAGAAAAGCAATAATAATAATGGTAGTAGTAATAGTAATAAATTGATCCATCATGTCAATTTGTTTCCAGAATTATAAAGAAAGAGGATGAAAAGTTAAAAAAATATAATCCCTTAAAATTTGAAATTGCAAGAATTTGGAGTATGAAAACTGTAACAAAAAATATAGACATGCTCCATTGAGGACAACTAGAATTTTGAAATTGATGCTGAGGTGTTGAGTGTCTGCCATGATAAGTTAACATCCAAATACCAAAGCTTATGATTTGCAGAAGGAGACCCTGAGAGTCCTCTGCCAACAGGTTGCTGTCCACTCCCACAGAATCGACCAGAGCAAGTAAGACCAAGAGCTCTGAAAAAGCAAAATAATAATAATAACAAAAACAGCAGTAATAGTAGTAATGGTGGTGGTAGTAGTAGTTCTTGTAGTAGCAGCAGCAGTAGTAGCAGTAGCATCAGCAGCAGCAGCAGCAGTTCAGTGCAGCTCCAGAAAGCAATGTTATAAGGGACAGCTAGGATACTTAGGAAGTGTCTTGGCATCTAAGGTTACTTGTTGTAGCCTGATGTTAGAATTTTTTCTTTTCCAACAGTTTAATCTGTTGTGTGTATGTGAAATAATAATAGTCTACAGTATATCATATGACCCATTGTTGTCGTTTGCTGAATTTCTAGAACACTCCTGAATCAATGATGGTTGAGAACCATTTATTATATGCATGTTGAGGTGAACAGTTTGATGAGTGGCTAAGCTGTTCAAGCACCAATATGCTTGTGATGATCACATGTCACTTGTAAGTTTCTGTTTATCAATGTCTGTGTAACATACTTTACACATACCGATACTCAGAAGCTGACCTTCTCTACATTTAGTTAATCTAGAACTATGGATTCGTTTTATTATGAGCTGTGTGTGCAAGTTCGCTTGAATGTATATCCATTTGTATCATTTATAAAACCAGTGTTATCATCTCATATGCAGTGTAAACGGAGTTAGAATTACTAATAACTCTGAGAATATATATATATATATACACACACACACACACACACACACATACATATATATATATATATATATATATATATTATATTCTTTACCTCCCTGCTGTACTCATCTATGCCTAATGAACTACCCTGAAAAGAATTTAAGTAAATTTGGAAGTAAACCCCTGATGTCTTTTCTTTCTCTATATGTTAAGTGATATGGATGTTGTAAAGAATAGATAAAGTCTCTACAATTGTCTTTCTATCTTAAATGAAGGCATTTTACAGGTTTTGCTTTTCCATATTTTTGAGAAAGTCCTCAACACCAGATGACTGTACTTCACCTTTTCTATAAATCTGATACACTTTCAATGTTTATCTATATATAAATAGTTTCTTGACAAATCAGAGTCCTTCTAACTTTTCAGCTTTGCTCTTCAGAAATTTGGATTTTGAGACTGTTGACTTTTGACATTTAGCTTTCAGGAATTAATAAAATAGACACTAATTCTAGAGATGTAAACTTATTGTACACAACCTTTGTAAAAATTCGGTTTTTATGTTTAAGAAAAATAAAAAGGAATTTATTACTTTCATGAGATTTTTTGTGTTAAACCTCTAAATTAATGTAAATGCACAAATAACCATGTGGTCTGTGTCATGTGACATGGGCAATAAAGTTGTGGCTAAGTGCCCATCTACTAAAACCTATGATGCAGTTTGAAGCTTTAGCTATTTGATTCACTTTATTCCTTGTACCTTTTGCCTTCTTTACATTATATAAAAGTCAAAATCTTAAGTGGTAACCCAATGAACCATTAAAGGTTATACAGAGCATATGTTAAAGGCTAAGAATTCGTTAATGGTTACAGGGTTTTGGTAAATTGCAAAGGGTTCTATTTTATGTGTAGACCATCGTAACATGATATGAAATTTATTAATTGTAAAGTTTCTGGATTGTTTAGTGAATGGTGGTCTAGAGCTCAAATTCATTCTCTGCAATAGGATTGGTGAGGAATCCTGTTTTAATTCACCTGGCATGAAATTTTGTAGATAAATTAAACTGTTGTAAGTTTAAGAGATTTGCTCCAATCTTTCATATATTGTTGTCTTTCTATGTGTGTCAATAGGTAAGCCTGAGGAAAATTTGGAATTACTCTTAACTCAACAGACATTTATGGTTCTTAATAAAAGGTAGAAATCACATCACAAAATGCATAGACTTTGATTAGAATCCTCAATTCTATTTAAAAATTTTTTTTTTTAATAAGTTGTTTTCAGGCTGTCTTTCTTTTGTTGAGAAATTACGGTTGTAATTAATGATTTCCAATACTGGGATCAGAACCATTCCACTGTTCCAGTCGTTCTTCCTCCATTTATTCTATCATATTGACTTGCTTTATTCTTTTTAAAATTTATTTTTTCCCTGTATTATGTTAATGAAGCTTTAAAAGATGTGAAATTTTATTTAAAATACTAGTCTTCAAATCACTAAGAGCCTACATGTGTGTGCATGCGTATATATT
>NC_068987.1:94827712-94832294 GCF_001194135.2 Octopus bimaculoides
TATATATATATATATATATATATATATATATATATATATATATTTATATATATATGTGCATGTGTGTGCATATATATACACACAGACGCACGCACACATATATAAACATATTGTATCTGTTTTTACTTATCATTGAATATTACTTTATTTCCTTCAAATATATTTTTGGGGTTTTCATTGATTTTTTTTCAAACTATTTTTTTTTTCATTTCAACCATTTTCTATGTATGTGTTCATGTTTGTATCTATGTAGCTATCTATATATGAATATGTGTGTGTATGTATGTCTGAGTGTGTGTGTCTGTATGTGCATGTATATGTGTATGTATATATATAAAATATTTCACACTATCATTTCTTTGTTAATTCAGTACATATTTATTTAAACAGAAGTGAATGCAAATAAAGACCTTTATAAAAATGTGTGCGCGTGTGTGTATGTATGTAGTCTCATGTTTTAAATGTATTTCCTGTTTGCATGTTTGTAATTCTCTACTGATTTTTTTTTTTTTTTTTTTTTTTTTTTTACATTTTTCCCTTCTTTTTATGTTTTTGATTTTAGAAAACCTTCCTCACATTTAAACTCTGTAAATATTACCCAATGTATTGATTGTGTTACCAATTCAGAATTTGAAAGAGGAGTTACAAGTAGCATTTAAAAGTAAATAATAATATATCAAATATGTGTAAAACAAAACTAATAACACCTATATTAATCCACAATCCCTGAATCCTCCAAAAATTTTACAGATCCCTAACTATATTTTTGCACCTTGTATTACCTCTTTCCACTTTATCATTTTCTCACTTGCAGCATTCAGCTAATGTTGTTTACCTATTTCTCATCTGTTCTTTTCTCCTTTCCCTCCTACCTCTTGCTCTTACCTTAAATGCCCTGTGTTTTTATGTTATAGTTGTTGTATTCTTTTATATATATATATATATATATATATATATATATATATATATATATATATATCAATATATATATTTCATAATTTTTTTTTTATTGTTTTGCAACCAAGTGTTTTATGAGTGTCAGGAATGTTTTGACCAAAGCTTCGATTACCCACCCCTCTATCCAGCCTTGTTGTTGTCAATCAATTTTTTAAAAATATTTTTTTAATTTATTTTTATTTTTTTATTTTTTTATTTTTTACATAATTCATATCCAGCCACTTCCCACCAAAGTCTGCACCATTTTGAAAATAATCAAAGCAGCAAACATTCTCACAGACCTACAAACATCACTCACACATGACTAAAATATAGCCTTAATTCATTGACAATGCTATCCGTTTTTCTTCCACCATACATCGTCCATCTTCTAGATGACAACTGATTATTATTAACTCGAACATATAACCTTCTTTAAATATTATACTGTTCTGTTTTATTTAGTTATTTTTTAAAATCTTTGTGGAAAATTACAATTAAAGAAAATGTCATTTTGATTCTAAATGCCTGGTTAACTTCCTATTTGCATTAATGTCTTCAGAAATCCCTGAGAAATCATTAATGACATAATCTTATGTTATATCTCACAACCCTGTACAACACCAACATTCCGCTCCCATTTAATCCCTCAGTTTTGCCTTTTGCTTATAACTGTCTACTAGCAACAGTCTACGCAATATTACAGATGCTTCAAAATGACTTGCCTCTAGACAGGACTTCCTAAATAACATTATTTCCCCTATCATGAAATTCTACCATTTCTATATTTCAAACAGTCTTTCCATTTCCGCTATTTTTTCTCCCTCATTCATTGTAAAACATCCTCATATATAAAATCAAACCCCAGTCACACATTCCTCTTATATCTTATTCTCACCTTTCAACTGTTTTTATGGAAAAGAAGTATCTTATTTGATACTCTACACTTCTTTATTATAACTAAAACAAAAAAGAAAAAGAAAACAAGTATATGAGAGACAAAGAGATATAAAATGTATACATGGATGATACTTATTACAAGTTTCATAGTTTCCAATCAGAGGTATTATTATTCAAAAATAACTGCTGCAGTAGTTGAATAACTCCTCTCTGCTCAGTCGTCATCCATTGAAAAAAAAACCTTTTACAGGTATTTCTAGCTTCAATTACATCAACCTTTATAGCGGAGTATTCATTTCTCAGATCTAGAATTGAAGAGGGTTTATAGTCAGATTAGACAACTGCATTAAACAGTTTAGGCAATAGTGTTGTGATTGAAATTACAAGAGATAATTAACAAGTAATATTACAAGGTGACTAGTAGCCTTTGTTAATAGCAAGTTGCTGAATTTTTCTTTTTTTTTTGCTTTATTCAAATGTATGTTTCTCATATATTCTGTTCAACCAATCTTCCTATTTCAATGAAATTACCTAATTCTACAAATATTTACGAAATGAAAATAACATAAGCTAATGTCTACACAATGTGTCACACTGTTCAATTGTTGTTGTAGTTACTACTACTACTACTAATAATAATAATAATAATAATAATAATAATAATAATAATAGGCTGATGATAAATGATAGACTCTTTAATGTGACAATTCCTAACTGTATTTCTTGCAGCTCTTTAAGTTCAAATCCCACCAAGGTTAAATTTGCCTTACATCCCTCTGAGGTCAATGAAATTGATTTCATCTCCTAATCTCCTCCACTGAATTTCTTGCCTTCCACATTTTCTTTGGTTTTTGGATTGAGAAAATAAAATACCAATCACCTTCAGTGATTGTTAAAAATAACAGTTCTCCCTCTCCAAATAATTACTAGGAACAGTTATTATGGAGATTTCTAAGGTGGTGAGCTGGCAGAAACATTAGCATGCTGGGCAAAATGCTAAGCAGTATTTTGTCTGCCAATATGTTCTGAGTTCAAATTCTACCAAGGTCGACTTTGCCTTTCATCCTTTTAGGGTCGATAAAACACATAGCAGTTGAACACTGAGGTCGATGTAATCAACTCATCTCCGCCACCCCAAAAATGACTGCCTTTGGGGCAAAATTTGAAACCATTATTATTTATATTTCTTCTTCTTCTTCTTCTTATTATTATTATTATTATTATTATTATTATTATTATTAAGTTGGTGTAGGAACATTATCTTGAGGTTTGATGACAAGTCTCCTCAGATCTCAAGAATCTTGCAGATTAGATGATGGCACAATTCTGCAGGTCAACTCTGTACTTCTCAATTCCAACATCTTTCAATCATTTAGGTAGCATTTTGGATGTTGGGCCAAGTGCACCTATTAGTACAGGAATAATTGTTCTCTTAGTCTTCCATAATCCATTCATCTCTCTCTAGCTAGATTCTGATAATCCTCTATTATCTTAGTTTCTTTGGCATCTATCCTGATATCGTATGGGATTGCATAATCTATGATCTTACACTTTATTTACTTCTCTATAATTATATCTGGTTTTCTCACTTCAGTATTATCATTATTATTATTATAAATATTTATATAATTGAAAGGTGCAGTGGAAAAATAGAGGAGAAATATTTAAATGTTTTGCACTATTTAGCTACCTCCATTTATATCCTGCTGAGTTTCAATCATACCACATTCAACTTTATTGTTCATCCTCCTCAATTGATAGGTACGGGTAATGTACTTAAATCAAATTACTTCCATTCATTCAATTCTCTGTAGCTATCCCCTAAAAGTTTTGGCCTCTTGACACTGTTAGAAATCATCTTTGTTGTTGTTGTTGTTATTTCTTGTTGTAACAGTGTATGTGTTTCATTCTGTAAAGATATTTGCACTATGTAATCTTGTTTTTGTCTCCTTCTATGAGGTTATCCTTTCTCAACCAGAAATAAGCCAGGAAAAATGCAAGGGGTGGGTTCTGTGATAGTCGATTCAAGGAAAGCCATTCCTATATAGATGAATTTTTTAAAAATGTGCAGGTGTGGCTGTGTGGCAAATATTTATGAAATAAAGTAGCTTGCTTCCTAACCACATGGTTCCAGGTTCAGTCCCACTGTGTGGCACATTGGGCAAATGTCTACTACTATAGCCTCAGGCCAACTTAAGTCTTCTGAGTGGATATGGTAGATGGAAACTGAAAGAAGCCTGTCATATATATATATATATATATATTCATGTGAATGTGCCCTTGTGTCTGTGTTTGTTCCCACTCTTCAAGGGGCTTTAGAGTTCATACATATAAAAAATTGTGGTTAAAAATGTAAATAAAATTGGAAAAGGCACAGAAATATATTTTAGAAGATATTTAATATTTTTGTTATTGTGAGTTATTTAAAATATATAACCAGTTTCGATGTGTCCATCTTATCAAATATTGAAAAGAATTTTTGTGGGGTTTGGCAGTTTGTACTCACTTTTTAGTTCTTAGTGAAACTTACTTTAAATTCATTCTCTTATATACATGTTCTTCCACGTAGGTTTGGGGTGGGGTTTGAGAGTTCAAGTTTCAGGAATTCTATTGAAAAGAAGTCTTTTGAACTGAATAGGATGATTTTATTCAGGTTGTGGCCAGCTGTGTGTGTGTGTGTGTGTGTGTGTGTTTGTGTGGAAGCATTTTTTCCTTTTGCTATTGTAAGAATATGGTTTAGTGGTTA
>NC_068987.1:94832304-94844241 GCF_001194135.2 Octopus bimaculoides
GTGGTTAAGTGTTTTTTTAAGAATTTCTGAGGAATTATTTTCCATTTACTGTTGTCTGATTATGTGTGTGTGTGTTGTTTTGTCTGTGTGAGTGTGAAGGTGTGTATGTGTTTGTCTATGTATGTGTGTTGTAGGGTATGGCCAACTGTGTGTGTTTGGAATATATTATCAAAGCATTTTAGTTTTTTCATTTTTTTGGTCAGTAGTTCTGGTCAACTGTGTGTGTGTGTTGTTTTGCCTGTGAGTGTATGTGTGTGTGTTGTTTTGCCTGTGAGTGTATGTGTGTGTCTATGTACGTGTGATGTTTTTGTTTTGTATATGTTTTGTATATTGTGGCAGGTGTGCTGTGTGTTTTTGAATTTTGAGGGGAATGCTTTGCATATGTGTGTGTTAGTGTGTGTGTATGTGTGTGTGTGTGTGTGATAGATCCTTATTTGTTGATTGATAGTGGGTGTTTAGATATTTAACTGTGGTATAAATTTGTTAAAGAGCTTGGTGTGTGTGTGCTTGTTTTTTTGTAGTGTGTGTGTTGTTTTGTCTGAATGTGTGTGTATATTTGTAGTGATGTATGTGTTTTTGTTTTGTTTAGATTTTGGAAACGTTCTAGAATTTGTGGTGTGTGGGTTTATGTCGTGTGTTTTTGGTTTTATGAGAATGTTTTGCCTGCATGTGTTATTGTGGTGTGTGTTAACCCCCTAATTTTTTTCTTTTTGAATTCCACAAAAATTCTTTTTAATATTTGATAAGATGAATATATTGAAACGGTCCCTTTTCCAACTTTATCTGCTTTTTTTAACTTTATCTATATACATATATATATCATCATCATCATTTAACGTCCCTTTTCTGTGCTGGCATGGAGCTGCACCAGGTTCCATTCTGATTTGGCATGGTTTCTACAGATGGATGCCTTTCCTAATTCCAAACACTCCAAAGGTACTGTAGGTGCTTTTTACATGCCACCACCACGGGTACCATTGACGTGACGCCAGCAAATCGGCCATGACTACAATCCCACTTGGCTTGACAGGTTTTCTCAAGCATGGCATATCGCTAAAGGTCTCAGTCACCTGTGACTGCCTCCATAAGGTTCAATGCTTGACTGGTACTTTTTACATCCTATAAGCATGGGTACCAGTCAGACGGCACTTGTCATTGCCTCCATGAGGCCCAGCATGCTTCACCACCTCATCTCATCTTCCTGGGTCTACCTCTTCTGCAGGTTTCCTTCACAGTTGGAGATCGGCTCTTCTTTACACAGCTATCCTTGTCCATATGCATTACCTGACCATACCAGAGCAGTCATCTCTCTTGCATACCACATTTAATGCCTATATATATATATATATATTGGAGTTATGGAAATGTACTTGTATAGTAGTAAGTGACTTGATTGAGATCATGTGCTGAAACAAAAGCAATTGCTGCATGGAAGATGTTTGTAAGTGTTTAAGAACACACAAAAACCTTTAGTTTCAGGTCAACATTCAAATTTAATTTGTGTCAAAATATTTTTATCACTTTGAAACCACGACCTGTTCAATGACAAAACTTTGTGCAGTACAAAGTGAAACTAACGGTCTTTGTGTGTTCTTAAATGGCTTAGAAACATCTTCCATGCAGCATATAGAGTAAATAGCCAGGTGGATATGCTATCATGTATATTGACAGTTCATCCCTTTTGTGTTCTTATCCAATGCAAATTTGTCTCTCATATTCTCACTTCTACCAGATCTGAAAATCCGACTTCTTCTGATGGCACATCATCCTATCCAGTGGCTCAGTAAATTTTTAGCTTTCATATACACAAACACACGTACATTCATTTTTTTCAGATGCATATATGTTTTTATGTGTATACATACATATATACATACACACAAACATATACACACACACACATATACATATGTATATATATATTTGTACTCTCGCCCTTTTAAAGCCTAGCCAGGCTCATGGTCCCAGTTTCCTAGTTTCTATGGCATATGTGCCCCCCCCCCCCAGCTGGACGGGACGCCAGTCCATCGCAGCGTTACTCAAGAAACAAGAAGAAAGAGTGAGGGGGCGAAAGACTACAACAGGGGTCACCACCCACCCCACCCCCTGCCAGAGCCTCGTGGAGCTTGTGGTGTTTTCACACAATAAACACACTCAACACCCAGTCTGGGAATCGAAACCACGAGCCTCCGACTGCGAGCCCACTGCCCTAACCACTGGGCCATTGCGCCTCCACACACACACACACACACACACACACACATATATATATTATTCTTTTACTTGTGTCAGCCATTTGACTGCAACCTTGCTGGTGCACCACCTTGAAGGGTTTTAGTCAAACAAATTGACCCCAGGACTTATTTTAAAGCCTAGTACTTATTTTATTGGGCTATTTTGCTGAACTGTTATGTTATGAGGACATAAACAGACCAACACCAATTGTGAAGTGGTGATGGGAGACTGACATGAGCACAAAGACACACACACACACAGATATATACATATACACGCACACACACACACACTCATCCCATGTGAGTTTGCTTAACAAGATCTAAAGATTTGATTGAATCTCTCAAAAATGACATTTTTTAAACTTCATGTTTATATCTAAAAATTGAAGTGTGAAGGGCATATAATGCTTTTATTTCTTTGCTTTGCACATTCATGCACACACACACATACACACACACACACACTCTCTCTCTCTCTCTACCCTGTGGCAGAATTTGGCTTTTGGTGATTCTAATGACATATTTAATAAACAGACCATTTGCAATAAATCTTCATAGAGAACGATAAACATGAAAATGAACAAGCACAAATATCATTATTCTTAAAATGGCTTGAGCAAGCCAACTGCATCATTCAAGAGGATTTTCTGTTTTAAAAGTTAGGAATGTTTTGTTTAGTTTTTTGAGAATTTAATCAATCATAGTTGTTCAATATTATTTGTTAGATTTAGAATCAGGTTATCAAACCAATTCCCTCCCTCTATGTTTGCTATCCAATAAATTCTTTCTTGCTAGATTTTGTTATTCTGATTTAAATTGTCATGTGGGGTTCATTAAAGAATTACAAAATGTCTCAATATTTCCAAGTGACACTAAACACTCATTGTATTCTGATATTTAATAACCTATCCCATTCTGTGACGAAATTGTTACTCTGGTAGTTAAGAAACATGGTCTGAAAGTGGTATTTTCCCCCTGTCAGTTTTATGTTTAAATTAAGGCAAATATTGTAAAAAGAAATTGCTGTGTATCTCAATAGAATCCATTTTCATATTATAACAATGAATGTTCCATTCCTAAAACACAATTTTGTTTGTGAATTTGTCAGCTGCCAGTTCAATTTTCCTGTTCACTGAAAACATCATATTTTCCTATGTAGTTAGGTAGTAATTCTTAGTATCATTTTATGGAGAAACTTTCTTTTTAATATTCTAAATTAATAATTATTTGCCATTTTTTTATATTAGGATCTTTTTTTAGCATAGGTTCTATGCATCATCTCCATCTAAGAGGTACCTTAATATTTCACATAATAACTATAGTAACAAAATAGATCAGAGTTTCCTTCACCTCACTTATCCTCCTAAGACTTTCACTGTTAATAAGCTGCAAATGGCAAACAATAACTTGACTCTATTCAGTGATCCTTATTCAATTTTTAGAGTTTATCAGAGCTTTTGGGGTATCCAAGAAATATGTTTGGTTAAAATAATATCATTGTCTCTGTGATGCCATTGAAATTACATATTTGCAGTGGTAAAACTCAAAGAAACCAGACAAGTATCTCCATTAATCATTTACAGTTTCTTGTTGATTCATGTAACATTTACTGTCATCTTCCTTTACTTATTTTTATGTGATTTGATCATAGTTTTTCTGTTCCAGAATGCCATAACTCCTATGCCACATGTCATAACTCATATCTCATAATCTCATCATTTTTTTTTATAGGTAAATCCATTGAACTTCCTTTCTAAGGATTTCTTCATTTTAGGATTTTTTTTTTTTGTAATGTTGTCATAGTCACACTTAGAAAGGGTTTTGTTTTCTAGTTAATAATTTTTAATTAACTTTAAACAATATTGAATAAGTGCTTATGTTAATTAAACCAATCACTGAAATTATTAAAGCGATTGGAACCAGTATTCTGTATGCTTAACCATTATATATATATATATATATATATATTCATTATTTATATATTTTATCTATTATTTATATATTATTTATGTATCTATTTATGTATGACAAATTGAATTTCCTTGCTTTCTCTTTTGAAGTAATAATAATTATCATGAATAACTTAGTACTACACAATTTGCTCTGGAATATGCTGGATATATTTTCAAGCATTTTGTATGGATATTTACACAAATACTGACCTCTTACAGGAGACAGGTTGGCAGACTTTTACAATGAAGTCTGTCATTTTCAGGCCTTTGTATGTATGCTTCTAAAAGTCTGAAAAGAAACAGTTTTATGGGATACCAATATTCTCTCAACTAGGCATCCACCATCAAATATCTGTAAGACTGGATATCCACAGGAAGGTTTGGATTTACTACTTTAGCAACTAAACTGTGCATACATGGACTCTATAGCTAGCCACACCCCTTACAAGTGTTTCTGTAAAGGTATGAGGAGCATGGCATTATTCATCCCCTACCTTTTACTTTCTTAGGTCAGTGGTGCACATACTTCTCCCCGGCCTGTATTTCATACAACTGTTTCTCTCCACTTAGTTCTCTCTTCATATCTCAAGAACACCTGACCAATTCTGTTAGTCCTAACTGATGTCACCCTTCCTACTTTCACTTTCACTATGCCTCACCACTCCCACTTTCTCCCTTTGTCATCTCTTCCATATGATTTGTTCCTTAAATCATCTCTTCCTGATATGTCCTTCCCTCCTTCTCATCCCTCCTCCTGGCCCTAGCAACCTATCTAAGAGAGTAGAGACTCCTATGAAACTACTTGCACAAGGTGGACATGGACACTGCACCCTGTCTGCAAGAGCAACCACTCTGAATAAAAACTGTGACAATGACTTGTTAGCCCTTGACGATAACCTCTATAGTACTTGTGACAAGCCCCCAAAAAAGTATGTACCCACACTGCAAAGTGGTTGGTGATAGGATTAAGGTATCCAGCATGTTAAACAAAATCAAAATCATGCGATACTGTAACAATACTGTACACTTTGATTGTGTATAGCAGACTAGCACTCAGTATGCTAGTGTTGTACATGATAGTGGAGTGTCTAAATGGAAGCATCTGTTTATAAGAAGCCCTCAGATGACATCAAACGATTACCCATGCCCTTTCAGGATGCAAGAAAGATGCTTAAAGGATCAACCTTCCCACCATAAGGAATATTTTACTTGTATCAGGTAAAAAAAACGTCGGAGCTGCAACCATTAATGTTGGTACAATGAAAGGTAGGTCTGGTGAGATGAAAGGGGAATGCTTGAGCAGAGGTGAGTCAACTTATACTGTGTGCAAGAGGTAAGGTGAAAGGTTGTTGGCTGAAGTGGAGAAAAAAAATGGATAAAGTAAGTGAGGCATCCAGGGTATGTTACAGGATAGTTTTTGAGTATAGGCTAGTTATTGGCAAAGGAACAGTGACTGTTATCATTGTTTATGCTCCTTAAGTGGGTTTATCTGATAAGTAAAAGAGCTTACCAATGAGGTTCTCTTGCATAGCACCTCAATAATTAAGGATAGTGACAACATTATCTTAGCTGAAGATCAGCAATGCAAATGAACAACAGGCATTTCAAGAAGCCAACCAATCTCTTGGTCTTCTTCCAGTCCAGTAAGCCTGCAAGTCTGAGAGATTTCATTGTCACTAGAAATCAGGATAGAGAAGTGGTTGTAAATGCCAGGTCTTTTATGAATGAAAAATGTAGCACTCAGCTCATTAGATTTAGAGAGACCGAAAGAGCAAAGACACCGAATGTGGATGTACAAAAGCCGAAGCGTAGTAGCAACTACAGAAATATCAATAACGAACAAAAATTATCTGAATAAACAATGAAATCCCATCATTAATTATTACTAATCAATATCATTGAATCCACAAGTTTCAGTAATGTCACAATCTACTTAAACATTGTTGTGGAATTACTAGACATAGCAACAAAGTCTCACACAGACTTTTGATAAAATAGATACTCCACACCATGAGAAATATGCATACCTTTCCCTGCCGACATCTAAGTAAGCATATATAACCAACCAGTAGTAAAAACTCTAACCTAAAGCTCTGCTGTGTTGAATGAAATGAAATTAGAAAGGAGGAAAAATAAAAAAAGAAAAGAAATGGAAAAATTTTGCAGTGCTCTTCAGACTGATCTAATATTGACTATTCAATAGAAAGAAAATGAAAAACAGACATGAAAGTAATGTTAATTAAATGTTGAATCAGTGAACAAATTAAAATTATAATTAATGTAAAGAAAATTCTATTAGACAAAATTACACCAGCCAGCCAGCTAATACATGTATTTCATGCAGAAGACAGACCAGCACAGTTGCTGACCTCTCTTTTAAACAATGTAGATCTAAAGATCAAGTGGAACTAAAAGAGAAACTTAGATAATGGCAAACATATAAACCATTAATGAGCCTAAACTTTTCGGAGATTTCCACTTGTAACTAACATTTCTTGTTGATAAACATTGTTTGAAGAGTTAAACCAATATATGAAATATTACTCGGCCATCTAAATGTTTAGTTGGACGCTTGAAATAATCCTAAATTCTTCCAATAAGACAACAGTTTTCTCAAGCAACAATTCAAGTCCTTAAGGATTTATTATTTTATTCTTCTACTTGTTTCAGTCATTTGACTGTAGCCATACTGGAGCACCACCTTGAAGAGTTTTAGTCGAATAAATTGACCCCGGGACTTATTTTTTAAGCCTTGTATTTATTCTATCAGTCACTTTTGTCAAACTGCTAAGTTATGGGGGCACATAAACACACCAACACCAAATGTCAAGCAGTGATGGTGGGACAAACACAGACTCAAAGACACACACACATGATAGGCTTCTTTCAGTTTCCATCTGTCAAATGCACTCACAAGGCTTTGTTCAGCCTGAGGCTATAGCAGATGAGACTTGCCCAAGGTTCCACATAGTTGAAGTGAGCCCAGAACCATGTGGTCATGAAGCAAGCTTCTTACCATACACACCTTTACCTGAATTTATTGATTTTGCTGCAGGATAATATAAATCAGAAAATAAGGGGTTACATAGGAATGCCACCCATAGGAATGCCTTTGACTTGCTTAAAAGCCCTATCTTTTTTACATTTACATTTGTCCATCTAATATTACTTTTAGAATTTACTCTGGAGAGATCTTTACTCTCCTTCATGAAACTTTTTCCCCCGTATACTCAAATCTAAGATTTTAGATATCCATTCTTTCACTTTTCTCTTCTCAAAATTTGTATACAGGGTGGAAAAATCATGTATAATGTGAACCTTTATAACACTCCAAAGTTTATCCAAAAGTTCTCCACCAGATCAGATGCCCTATAATAGAATTACTCCTAAATCACCATAAATTTCCCTGCCATATTTTGTAAAAGCTGAAAGATGGCCTTTCCCCAGTCAATGTTCTCTTAACAAAAATTGCTCTCTCCTTATATATATATACTTAGTAACCCCAGCCCTGAATCTTCTTTACAAAGCACCTTATACAATTTTGGAATCTTTTCAACACTAGTTATTAACTTTCTCAGTTGCTCATTACATAGGCGCAGGAGTGGCTGTGTGGTAAGTAGCTTGCTTACTAACCACATGGTTCCGGGTTCATTCCCACTGCGAAATGACTGAAACAAGTAAAAGAGTAAAAGAGTACTATTTCATGTGTGTGTGTGTGTGTGTGTGTGTGATCATCATTTTGCATCTGTTTTCTTTTCTGGTAAAAGTCATGGGTTACACAGTTGGAAGACCACATCTTACTCCACTATCTCAATTTTGGCTTCCCTTCTATGACTAGGTACCCTTCCTAATGCCAACCACTTTAGAGTATACCAAGTGTATTTCTTCACCAACACCATAGAGGTTGTCTTGCACTTTGACAAGACTGAGGAATCACCTTGAAAACTGCATTATTTCTGCCTGATTCAACCCCATCCTTACAAAATGTAGTGAGCACTTTTTCCTCCAGCCAGCTCTGTGTAAGTGACAGAGTCAAAGAGCCCCCACCACTGAAAAAGAGAATAGGAAAGAAAATAATGCCTTTAAGTGATATGTTGGGAGAAGATAGAATATGATAGAGGTTAGAGTGTCTCTACTGGATTCACTGATGACTATATTAACTGAACAGTCTATTCATAAGCACCCCTTAAAGTAATTGTTAGGCAGAATCAATATGGTGCAACACAGCTTTCCTGCATCCATGTATGCATACACAATTAAGATCACACATAAACGTTTTTGCTACATGTATGAGTTTTAACATTTTACAGGCGGCGGGGGGGGACCATCCAACTAAATTCATTTGCTTATAAACTAATGTCGCAATTTTTGAACTTTCTCCCCCCCCCCCCCTTTAAACACACACACATACAACACTTCTCTCTCTTACACTCGTCTATGAACTTGTTTTATTATTACTTGATACATCAATTTGGTTGAAGTTGGACAATTTCTGGTGGAATGCTAAAAACCAACACAATGTCCCAGCTGGTTTTTCTTTTTATTTTTCTTTTGAAAATTTAACTTTCATATTTTTTTTTTAAATCAAAAATACATTTGAAATCATCTTTCTTCCTGAGTATATAACTCAGTATATTTGATTAATGTATTATTTTATTTTATAAAATGTTTTTTGTCCCCTTAAGGCTACAAGCCTAATTTAGAAATTATATTATTGTTAATATTATTATTATTATTATCATTATGAAAAACAAGAAACTAATGTTTATGATAATTGTATTTTTTGCTTTCATCACTCATATATTTTATTTTCATACATATGAAGAAGAGAAAGCTATGAACTTCCCTCTAATATTGTAAACCTTTTATAATATGCAGAGTTTTACGAAGACTTTGGAATCACATCTCCTGAATCCTTGACATTTGGTTGTAAATTCTCAATCCTAAATGTTTGGTGAAAACTTTATATTAACATTTCTATGCTCACATATAAACATTTATAGTTTTTTTTATATAATCTCTTCCATCTTTGTTTACTTGTACAATTTCTGAGACTTTTTAAGTTAAAATATCTATCTATATACACACACACACACACACACACACACACACACACACACACACACACACACACACACACACACACACACACATACATACACACACACATACACACAAACAAGTTAACTTGTATTCCAAACAGAAAATATACATAGAGTGTCTGATTTATCTGCCCTTCTTTTCTTTTTGCAGCTACTGAAATGCATATTTTGTAATTATTCCTTATTATTTCTGACATATTTATTGCTACCAAACATGGATTTCTAAGTATAATGGAATCTTTTAAAATAATTTCAATCAGATTCTGCTCTGAAGTTTTTGCTTTTCAATGGTGACCGATTTGAGAAAATTCTGAAATTTTCATTGTTTCATGAAATGGTCACATCACATGGAAAAATAAATACTTATTAAGTATCAGAATCCATTTTGATATTGTCTTCTCAATAAGTTACAAGACATTTCAAAATAGTGTAGATTTGCTTTCCATTGTTTTAGAAATAGACAGCAAGAAAGTGTATTGCCTTATTATTATTATATATCGATACAAAGTGTGAATGACCACACATTCCATCAATGCAAATTTCCTTTGAAAAAGCTATTGAAGATTAGCAAGAAGCGCTGTGACTTTTAAACAATTGCTTTCATGGTTTGATGAACTCACACAAAACCAAACCATATCATTAAAAAGGAAAATTTTAATCACAGTGTTTTTGAAATTGTCTATCAATATGAACCACACTCATTTTGTTAATACACATAAAGAGTAAAAAAAACATAGCAAAAGAACTTCTCCGCAAAGTTCATCTTTTGTTCCTCTGACAACTTTCAAAAAATTATATTTACACCATTTCTTATTTGTTCTACATTCTAAAGAATACTCTAACCAGCATTGGAATATCCTAAATGTGCAAATTATGTCTAAATTAAATATTATCTTCCAAGATTTCTAATCTCTCTCTTTGTATTCTAGTTTTGAGGCTGTCTCCATTTCTCAGGTCCTCCACCATAGTTGATGGAATGCAGCAGATTTAGAGGGACATTTTATGACAACAACAGTCTTATTTAGCCAGCTGAGACATACTTGGATGTTGATTTCCATAAGGAACTGTTCTGGAAATTTTTATTGTTAATGCTCTTATCTTGTTCTGAAGTAAACCAAAGGGAAACAAGATTCCTAAGGTCAGGGTTAGTTTTAAGCCAATTAGACAGGTTTGTTCAAATTGGACCTCATGCTAAGAGAGGCCCCCCATGCACGAGCAGAGGATACTATGATGAATTTTATCATTATAGATAATGGTGGAGCTGCAACCCCCAATGCTTTTTAGCATCCTACATAAAATATAAGACTTCAATCTTCAGCTTTTATAGAATAGGGGGCCCACACTGACAGTTCTGTTATTGAGCTTTGCACTTTCTAGTGCCAGCCCAGACTAAGGCTAACTGAAAGAAATCTACAATGTACTTTTATAACTTTTGTAAACACACTCTGAAATGTGCAGAGTAAAAATGCTTTATGTTCCAATATATTGAATATGCCACACATGTCCTCATTTATATTTCTGAAGGTAACATCTCAAAGGTTTCAGCTTCATTGAATGAAACTCCTATTTCTAGTCATTTTATGGAGTCTTGTTTCAATATTCATATCCAGAGATGGTTCAACCGTATGTATTGTGAAAGTGGGACAAAACTGAGTTGATCAGCCTTACTCAAAGCACGTGTAGTAAATGGCTGAACAACATGGTATTGAACCTTTATTTGGAGTTCAAATCTAATACAAACATTTAATTATGAACCTGGCTATTACATTTAATTTTTATATGCTTTACTTTTCGCTGTTGAGATAAGCTACCAGATCTTTCAAGAATTTGGACTCACATACACTGGTATCCAATGCATCCAGATGTTATCTATTTCTCCCATGGTCTACTGATTGACCAATAATAAGTGTGCGATGACTGAAAATTAGAAATCATCAAGTAACAAAACGTTCAGCATATTTGTTTTGTAATTTTATTGATGTTTTTGGCAGCAATAAAAAAAAAATGAATGCAAAAAAAAAAATGAGTGGCAAGAAATTTAGAAAAATGGGTGTGAGATGTTAGACACTCTATGTATAAATGTAGATTACAGCCACATTACAACCACCTTGTCCTTTATCACCTTCTGCAATGCAGATGTGTTGGTTGACACCATTTGACAAGCAAGATGTAATTGAATAAACATACACAACTTTTCTCTCTTTCTCTTTCTCTCTCTCTCTCTCTCTCACACACACACAAATTCAAATATTCAGAACAACATGTATTGAACAAAACTGAAAATGTATTTTAGCTTTTCCTATATTAATATACAAGAATATGAACATACACACACACACATTTCTTTTTCTTTTTCTTATATATATATACAATGAGTGAATTGAAAGTGTTGGTAAGACAGAAGCTTAAATAACAGCACTAAAATAGGAATTAGCAGAAAAAGTAGAAAACTTAAACTAATCAATTAGATAAATAAGATGAATGAGTACAAAGATATCAGCCATAAATGAAGTTTAGTTTATCACAACAGAAAACTAAGAGAAGTTACATTTAGAAATGAGCATTAACGAGAAAATGGAGACAAACATGCAACAGACACCTGCATATATATATATATATATATATATATATATATATATATATATA
>NC_068987.1:94844251-94844965 GCF_001194135.2 Octopus bimaculoides
TGTATGTACGTGTGTGTATACACACACACACACACATATATAAATTTCTATATATATATATATGTCTGTGCATATAGATCTCCATACACACACACGCACACACATTCATATTAAGAATAGAAAAGCAAAAAGACAATATGAAGCAACTCGACCAAGCAAAGAAGCAACCATTCAAGCAAACAATGAACGAAGCAAAACAGACAACAAATAACTTAAAATTAAAAAAAAACCCACTTCAAGTAAATAAATAAATAAATAAACCAAGAACGAAAACAAGAATAAAAACGTTCTATTTCCTTCTTTTCTTAATGTTTCAGTATTCAAAGAGGACACGATGTTAAGCGCAGGGATTGATCGTAAGCAGTTTGATATTAATCGTGTTATTTTTATTATTTTTTTTTTGTTAACTACTTTTTTTTTTCCAAAACTAACAATCTTTCCTATATCTAGATGCAAAATATTATATATATATCTATATATATATCTATATATATGCATATACATATATATATATACTTTTTTTTTTGTTTTGCAACAATATAGAGCTGTTTCATTTCTATTATTATTACTACTACTACTACCACTACTACTACTACTACTACTGCTACTATTAATATTATTATTATTTATGATAATAATAATAATTTTTTTTATAACTATCTATTCCTCTCTCATTCTTTCTGTATTTTCCCTCTCTCTCTCTTTCTCTCTCTC
>NC_068987.1:94844975-94847522 GCF_001194135.2 Octopus bimaculoides
CTCTCTCTCTCTCTCTCTCTCTCTCTCTCTCTCTCTCTCTCTCCCTTCTGAAACTCTTTTTCATTATTTCATTTCGGTTTCTCCAGAATATTTTTTTTTTCATTTATGACTTGTGTGATTTTTGAAATGAAACACAATCTTCTTCCTCCTCCTCCTTTCTTCTACTTTTCTGTTACGTTTTTTTTCTTTTTTTTTTTAACCTTTCATTTAATTATTTCAGTTCTCTCTTCATTTCCTTACTGAAGTTTTTTAATTTTTTCTTTTTTTTTTTGCATGTAGCTTTAGCTCCTCTTGGGTTTTCTTGCTGCATTGTACATGTGTGGATGGGGGTGTGAGTGTGTGTGCTTATGTACATGGGTGTGTGCATGTGTGCATGGTTGTGAGTGTGCCTAAATATAAATATATATGTATATATATATATATATAGGCTTATATATGTGTGTGCATGTGTGTATACATATATACATATATGTGTATATATATGTGTGTGTATGTGGTAGCATATTTATATATGTGTGTGTGTGTGTGTGTGTACATATAGAAATATGCATGTATGCGTATATGTATATATGTGTACATACACACATGTACACTATATTAGATGCTTAGATATTTATGACAATCTATACAATGTACATGTTTACAAGTTTACACATGTGTATGCTTTTGTGTGTATATATGCATATATAAATACACACACACATGCTCATGCTTTTGTATATCTACATATACTTTTACATGAATGTGTACGTGCGTGTAAACACACATTCACTGAATGACAATATGAACCTATATTCATAAATATACACAAATGTATGCACACAATACATGTTCATACATTGACACTGACACGTACACACATATTTAGTTTGTCTCCTATTTCATTCTCTACTGTTAATCTATGAACAATCATTGTTCTTTCCTTCATTCTCATTCTAATTCATTCATTCATTTATTCCTTATCTTATCCACTCATGTTCCCTTTCATCTCATTTTCTTACTCCATTCCATCCTCTTGCACATATTACTCACCCTCCCCCACCTCTTTTCCGTCTCAGAATCACAACACAAAATAAAACACAACACCATTCCATTGACCATGACTTTCTTCTCTCAGCTGATAATTCTTGAGCTTTATTTCCTACATTGATTTCAAAATTGATTCCTCATACAACTTCACAACTCAGCCAATATCAAGACTTTTCCCTTCATTTCTAAACCCATTCACTGTTTCGCAATCAATTATGTTTTGCTTCAGTCTTTCAAACTGGAAATAGAAATAGATTCAACAGTTTGGAACACACACACAAAATTATATATATATGTGTATGCATGTTTATATATATATATATATATGATGTATGCATACATATGGATACATACAAACATACATATATATATATAGTACATATAAATATATATGTATACATGTATATGTATATATGTGTGTGTATGTATGCTTAACATAGATTAATAAGGAAGTAAATACTTTCATTGCATATAATTTTGATAGCCTTATCCAGCTCTTGTTTTCCTGTCAATTTGAAATATTTTGCCATCTAATATTTAATATTTCAATTTAATATTTAGATATCTGAGAGTTACTTTCGATATTTTTAATAGTTTTGTTTATTTCAACATACTTTATTCATTAGAGTGCCTTCGACTTCAATTTTGAAATTTGCTCAAAGTTTACTGCTATTACTACTACTACTACTACTACTACTACTACTACTACTACTACTACAATTGCTGCTGCTGCCACCACCACCACTGCCATCCTCTATGTTACAGCTTATAAAAATACAGCTTATATTTTCTGCTTAAGTTTTGGCCAGAAAGAGCAAATGCTCACTGCTCCAAACTATTGCATTGCTCTGATATTTCAGTTTTGATTTAGTCTTTTGAAAACATTATGAGTCCTTAGTAAATATCAACCACCTGGAGTGTGCTCTCCTTCTGATAAATCTTCTAAGTTTATTACATTTGACTTTTACATATACATAAATCTATATCTCACCACAGGTGTACCCACGCTCACATACACACACACACAACATATGCACCCCCACACACACAACATATGCACCCCCACACACACATACATGGTTTGTGGATATAAATATAAGCAAATTTTTTTTTAATGGAATCTCGTTTGTGAACTCCATTTATTAAATTTGTAATTTATTATTTATACAGATGCAAAACATTTGTTTTATACAAACTGACAAATGCATGCACAAAACAAGTACTTGTATGTATATATTTTAATATATGTCTATATGCATGTGTGTGCATGCATATATATATATATATATATATATATAAACAATTGCAGTGTGGAAGGTGTTTATAAGCCATTTAAAATAACACACAAAATCCGTTAGATTCACTTCAACATTTAAATTTAATTTGTCAAAATATTTTCGTCGCTTTGAGACCGCGACCTGTTCACTGACAAAATTCTGTGATGTAGCATGTCAGTGAACAGGTCACGGTCTCAAATCGACGAAAATATTTTGACAAATTAAATTTAAATGTTGAAGT
>NC_068987.1:94847699-94854877 GCF_001194135.2 Octopus bimaculoides
TATATATATATATATATATATATATATATATATATATTCATGTACATATTTATATACACACACACACACATAATTTCACATGTAATATCACATGTACACACACCCATTCCTATCAATATTTGTCATCACTTCATCCCTCAGTCATCATGTTCTCTGACAGTAGTTTATAGCAAACTGTAGATGATTATTTGCCTATCATAAGTTTTTCTTCTTTATCCATTATTGCCGTGGTCATCACCATATTACTCTTCGTTATCGCCAGTAATCTCGTTGCCCTCATCACTTAATTATTTCTTTTACTACCTTCCTCTTCCATCATAGCCACTCTCTTTCTACCCTTTACCTTTTCTCCTTTCTCTTCTTCCTCGTCCTCGTAACTCCTCAAACTTCTCAATCTCCACTACTTACTCCTCACCATCATCATCATCATAATTATTATCATTATTATGGTTGTCATCATCATCATCATCATTATCATTACCATCTGCATAACAGTTATACATATTCATCTTTATCATAAAATATTACAGACACTATTTGTACTTACAAGTAGTAAATATATTTTCATTCTTTTTCATTTTCATATTTGATATGTTTGTTTTAGTTTATTTTTGCCTTGCTTTTCTTTTCTTTCCAGCCTTTCTTTTTGCTATCTTTCTTTGTTTCTTTCTTAAATTAAGCTAAAAAAAAAAGAAATGTAAAAAGTAGTTGTGTTCTTGTTACTTGTGTGACATTTTCCTAGATTATTTTCCTAGCTAGTTGCTGCCATTTCGCAATGTTTGCTACTGAAAGTCTAGCCACTTTTTTCAGAGGTGTCTTCAACTCTAGTAGTGTCTTCCAGATGCATGCCTTGTATATATATATATATATGCCTCATTTTTGTCATTATAAACTATGCCAAAAATTTCTAAAAAGAAAAAAAGAAAAACCAGTAACAAAATAAACAAAACTTTTGTGTGAAACACATCATCATGATTTGTGCATGGACTCATTGGTATTTCTAAATCCCCAAGAAAGGACAGGCACGCATTTTTGTATAACACATCCACACACATCAAAACACAAAATATACTCTAAATATTATTGAACAAATGTACTGGTTTGTTTTCAAACCAATAGCTAATTACATTAGCTTCTAATTAATCCTACAGGGTCTAATCTTATATGTATGTGTAGCACTGAATGATATCCCTCACAACACCTCCCAAATGTTTATACTTTGTTAATATCTACTATATATTCATTTAATTTGATTACCTTTTCATTATACCTTTGCTGCAATATCTTATTTCCATTCCCCAACAAGTTTTGGGAATGGAAATAAGTTTGGCAACCAGTTCCTGTAATGTTTCTCCATTTGTTGCTTTCATACCACATATTATTATTATTATTATTATTATTATTATTATTATTTAGTGCTGGTGGTGGTGTTGGGTTTGAGTGACAGAAGTGGTAAAATGGACTGAAATTTCCTTGTAGTCTTTAGTTATATCTCTTCTTGTTCTTAAATCACATCCCAACAGGGTAAACTTTACAGTTACCAAGATCAACACTTATTTGGTTTCATGGAACCAACTTGATCATCCTTCCAGAATTTGTGGCCCTCTTGACAACTAAGAAACCATTCTTGTAATTGTTGGCCAAGTCTATTATGAATCATTGTCCTGCTGCTTTCTTTGGCCAGGGTGAGGGTAGTTCTCTTCTGCCTGCTAGCTATGACAAAAGAAGTTTTATAGGCAACACAACTGAGGAAGGACACTTTTGTCTTCAGTCAATCACTTATCAACTTTTTCAAGTTCCGCACAAAGTGGAAGGTGTTTCGCTCCAGTAAAATAGGAGACACAGGTACAAGTTGTACTTCAGCTGAATGAGCCTCCTCTCAGCACTGTCCACCAGCTGATAGAAGACACTTGCCCTTGGTGGTTATCAAAGTAATCCTAGATCTGTCTTCTTCTGCTTTTGTGTGTGTGGTGGGGGGAATGGGGCTACATGATCACTGAAACCAATTTTGCCTTCATGGGATTGATAAAGTACCACTCTAATACTGAACTCGGTATAATCAAATGTTAACCCTCCACCCAAATTTATGGCCTTGGGATTATTATTGTTATTATTATTATTATTATTATTATTATTATTATTATCATTATTATTATCATCATCATCATCTTAGACATTAACTTCAGCTATTTATATTCATTTGCTGTTTGCTATTGTATAATTGCTTTTTATTAATAGCTTCTTTATTCTTTTTATTATCTGAAAAATTATTAGTATTTCTTGAAACTCTTATTAGCATTCTGAGCTCATTTTAAGTTGGATTTTTCTGCCTGATAATATTTTATTTCTTTCAAAATATCAAATGCATATCTGCGTATTGACTAAATACAATCATTATTGTTGTTGTTGCTATCATCATCATCATCGTCGTCGTCATCATCATCGTCATCATCATCATCATCATTACTATCATCAGTATCATCACCACCACCAACAACACGACCATCCCCACCACCACAGTCACTGTTAGCTTGTTATATGTGTAATTCCATGAATGTAGATATAGACCTTTTATAGCATCCAGAAATATTGTAATATTTTGATTTCCACTGGGTTGGCTCACTCCATTGATGACCTCTCTTCTTTGTAGTGTCTTTATTTTCTGACATTGGAAAGATAAATACAATGAATGTCTCCTAAATTTACTCTTGCCTAACTTTGTTTAAAAGAAGATCTGGAGATAATTAAGTTATATTAATGCTTGCAATATATTAATGCAAGCAAATTTGAATGTCTGCATTTACTCAGAATTACTTATAATAAATTTATTTCTATTAATAGCCATGACTAAAACAATGCTTATTCTGGACATTATGTTCATGGTAATAATAATAATGATGATGATGAAAATCCATTTTATAATATGATGACTATTACTATCAGTTACAATAACAAGTATGAAGTCTGTGATTGTTCATCAAGTTAGAAAAACAGTCAAATCTCCCCCAGAGAAGAAATGATAAAGAAAATGTGAGAAAAAGATGAGAAGATCAGACTAGGACATCTTAATTATAGGCTTGTACAGCCAGAGTTCATCTGGAGCTAAACACAACCTCCACCACCAGCAACTACAACAACAGCAGCTATATTTATCTTTCGGGTGTGTCCACAACAAAACTCTAACTTAGAGTATAGTTACCTTATGGTAATATCCATTGATGTTTATGAAATAATTTCTAGTCTCAATTCTATTAGCAACAATATACTTCTGTCTTTAAAGACATTTATTGCCCAGTCGTTCTTTAACTACTTTTTCCTGAACCCTATTTCTTAATCTTTCTCACTAATTATTATTAACAGATTTAATAGATCGGTGGACAAAATAAAATGCCTTGCAATATCTAATTACTTACCTTCATGATCAATCTTCAACTATTACCTGCTATTATTACCTTTCATCCTATTGAGGTTAATAAAATCACAACCAGTCTAGGGGACAGCAATTCACTGTTCCTGCTCTCAAAATGTGTGGCCTTCTACCTAAGTTAAAAATTATTCATTTATTTGATTATTATTATTATTATTATTATGATTATTATTATTATTATGATTATTATTATTATTATTATTATTATTATTATTATTTATTATTTATTATTATTATCATTATTATTATTATTATTATTATTATTATTATTATTATTCAAAGGTATGCTTAGAAGTGTTACCTTTGGAATAAATATTCTTGATACTGGATTACAATTACTGTCCTTAGATATTGAGGACCTTTTGAAAAATCTTTGCTTTTCTAAAGGAACTGATTTCTGTATTAATGCAACTCTTGTAGTCTTACCAATCTCAATAAGGAAACTACCAAGTCTGGTTGGTCACAGTACCGAGCATAACTTTTGCAGAAACCTTCACGTTTCCCTTGCTAAGTCTTGGGTTTTAACTTCTTTCCTTTTTATTATTATTATTATTATTATCATTATTATCATTATTATTATTATTATTATTATTATTATGCCCTCCAAATCAAATAACAAAAATCATTTTTTTAAGATCATTAACAATATTGAAAGCATTTTGGGGTGGTTTATTTTTGTCATTACTCTATATTTTGAGTTTTTGTTTGACAACCACAATGTTGAAATCATTTATGAATAATTTTATTTTAGGGGTCATTTTATTTGTTGTGCAGCAAGTATGCACATGTTGCAACAATCATATTTTGGTAAAACTTAAGCTTGCTTCTGTATCAAAGAAAACCATGTCCAATGTGTTTATAGAAGGCTATTGTGACCACATTTTACCATACCTTTTTTCATTATTATTTTTACCATTGTTTTATATTTGGAATGCTTTCAAGCTAATTAAATATAGTTAAAAACAAAAAGAAAAATTTTTGTAATGAAATGTGATAAAGTTTTTTTTTTTTATCAATATTTATTTCTTTTTTTGCCAAATAAATTCTGGTGGATTTTTGCAGAAGCTTTCGATTTTTTCGTCATCAGATTCTATATTAATGTTACATGTATATTTTTATTGTAATGTTTTGTCAAAGTTTTGGTTTGGTCAGTTATTTTTTTTGCCACTGATGTTTAGAGTCAGCCATATTTAACAAAAGTTTACCGTTTTTGTTTAATATTTTCAATATATTTTTTAATTACAATATATTTCTCCAATAAATATTACCATCATTTTTTATTTATTGTTTTTTTAATTATTTGGCCTCTAATCAACCTTTCTTCCTACAGGCTTTTTTATTCATAATTTCATCATAATTCTTTACTGATATTTCCCATCAATTTTTCTCCTTACAGACTATAATTGAGACTTTGACTTCAACCAAAATGTTTGTGTATTTTACAACAAATGTTACTCATTCAACTCTTAACACCACTAAAATACCTTCTTTTCTAAATTTGCCTTTCTAGATTATTTCTTCAGATACACCACCAATTACCAAATGAATTGCTATTAATTTTCTTGTACATTGTAAATTCAAATCGTTTGTTTACAGGTTATCAACACTAGACAGATTATCAGCAAGTGCATTCCTTTCTCTATACATGTAATATATGCTAATATTCCTAAATGGTTATCTATTATCAATTTAGTACAAATAATTTTATGAGAAAAATAAATTTCACTTTCAGGAGTTTTTTTCTCATTCAATGTCTGCCAATATTTGCAACAAAATTCCCAGATAATTAAGTCTGTTTCGTTTCCCTCCCTCCCCACCCCCACTCTCTGTTTATGATGACGAACATTTTATGTTTATGTGCGAAAAATGTATTTTTCGTTTTCTTTGTGCTTGGGTTTTGTTATCATACCCTAGAGCTAAATGTGATCATGAAATGTCTGAAAATAATTTGATTTTATTTGAACATTGTTGAATTTCTTTTACATGTCAGCATTTTTTTAATTGTTTTTTTTTTTTAAGATTGAAACAATTTTATGATGAAAAACTTATTTGTTAAGTAAAAAGAGGGAAAATTACGATGTAATTTTTAAATTTCATTTTATATTACCATTATTATAATTATTATTGGTCTTTCTCTGATTTTTTTCTTGTTAACTTTTGAGTTCACTATCATATCATTATATCTTATTCCGTCTTTCTTTCTCCTTCATGTTCAGAATTATAAAGTATATCAATGAAACAAAAAAGCTGAAAGCACAAAGTATTTTTAAGGTACTTATTGTTAAACTAGTGTTAGCCAAACAGTAATTTTAAGGAACATTCTGGATTTGGTGGCAAGTAACAAGAAATACTGACTATATTGACACACAATACACAAAGTGTGACAGGAAAAGTGTATTTTTTTCCCTTCCACTTTGAGATTTCTTGTCTCTCTCGCATATATAAGTAATGCTTCTCAAGTTATTGTCCTCCATCCCAGCAGAAAACAAAACAGAAATTATCGATTTTTTTTTAAAATGTTAAACAGCAGCAAATCTAAAAGGGAAAAAATGGTTCTTCCCAGTTTTTGATGAGGTAAATTTCTGAGATTTTATGTATGTTATGTCTAGTACCTATTCATTGATAAGATTGATTTATGCATTTGGTTGTTTTTTTTTTTTCTTTTTTGAAATCTTTTTGTTACACTTTGTTTCAAAGGTTTCATCCCATTCATGTTCATTCTGATATTATCATTGTGAAGAAAGCAATGAAGCTCAGTTATGTTATGAATGTACTTCAAAAAGTATTAAACCTAAGACATACATGTAAACATACACTCTCCCTATTATCTTTACTCTCACTCTTTCTCTCTCTCTCTCTCTCTCTCTCTCTCTTTATACGTTTGAGTGCGTCTGAACGCATATCTTACCCATCCTTTACGGATGTAGTTCAATCAATTATATTTTTCTCTTAACCATTTTTAATTCCGAGGTCAGAATTATTTCTCTCTTCCTGCCTCATTCTGAATTGTTTCTGCTGAATCTTTTACTGACAGTGGTGACTGTGCGTTTTTTGTAAATGTAACACCATTTTGTTATATAGAATGGGTATAAGTAGCTTTTCAGGGTGCACACTGAAAAGCTATTCTCTAACCCTTCTACAAGTATCTAGCCATCACCACTATCGCTAAACGTATATTCCAAATTATTTCAACTCCAAAATTGTTCTTCTCTATTTTATATCAATATCATTTGTTTCTCTCCTGAAGAAATATTGTACACTGAACATAATCATCAAGCAAAAAGAAATTATAATAGTGTTGTTGTTGTTGAGGATGATGATGATGATGATGATGATGATGATAACAACATGGAGAATGACAACAGCAATATTTGTAACTCTGTTAACTGTAAGCAATGAAAAGTTTTGGCATCTTTTATCTTTTTCCAAGAATGGTAAGTAAAAAATCCCAAAGAAATTGTATAACCATTTGAAATTTCTTTAACCATGTTTTGTGTAAAAGAACATGTGTGTGTGTTAGTGTTTAGCAAGTATAGTACTGACAGTGATTTCAAAGATTCAGCCAGTTGTGCTATCATCAGACTGTCCAATGATGGCTTAGCTGGCCAAAACATTGAACTCATTGTCGATTCTATTCTTCTTAAACAATAATAAATTTGTACTCTATAAAAGTATGGAGTGACCTTCCAGATTAATGTAAAATTGTTTCTAATATAACTGAACATAAAAACAAATATTGATGTATATATAT
>NC_068987.1:94854898-94859074 GCF_001194135.2 Octopus bimaculoides
TATTTGTGTGTGTGTGTGCGTATGTGTGTGTGTGTGTGTGTGTGTGTATGTATATATGTAGTCATTTAAAAATGTGTGAGTCAGAAAAATTGGTATTCATATGTTGGTTAATAAAGTGAGTATATTATTATTATTAATAAAATATCTTATATTCTGATATCAGCCACTTTACCAATCAGCTTTATACAGGAGTTGAAATAAGCCAGCAATCATCAGGAAAGGCTGAAAGGAATGATATTGCTGGTTTTACAGCTGTTGTAAAATCCTAAATGGAATCGCTTAGGTGAAAATCCAAGGAAAAATTAGTTTGGACTTTGAAGTTACAACTCCTGGATTAGAAATTGAAAAACCCTGCAGAGTAGGGGAAATATTAGCTTGTAGGGTCTTGTTGGGAGTGGGAGGGAGTGGTCTGGGGTAGAAATTCAGAGGATGGGGACAGGTGGGGAGGATTAGTTTTAACTTCATATATCGTTATGTGCATGTATATGTGTGTGTGTGTACACACACACACACATATACATATACCAGAGTTAGGTTTGACAAGTCATTAATTCCTTAGATTTTTGTGATAGGATGCCCTGTTGCCTATATTCATGGTGCTTTTTGGTAGTATGTGAGGAAACATCTGTGCTCATTCTTACACTTAAGGTTGGTACCAGGGTGGAAAGGAGTTTTTTAACATGACCCCTTTCTCAGCGAAGCAGAATCTGTGCCTCTTACTACTGTCGAAAGATTTACACCTTTTCACTATCCTCCATTTGATTTTATAACACCTGGCATTTTCTTTTCTTGTCTACATTATGCATTGCTATAAATGTAAGATTTTTGCCACACTGAGGTGTTAAACCAAGGCTTGTTGCTGAATCTAGTAATTTACTTTCATACATCTGTTGCTCCATTTGGATTTTTTGGTGCCACCTCCATGTCATACACAATGGTTTTTTGTATTACAATTGGACATGTGATCGCTACTTCTGCATGAACAGCTTACCGCTGCTCCAGACTAAGGCCTGCTTAGTTGTATCTTCTTGATACTAGGAGCTCAACCTGCAAGAAATACTTGAGGTTCTGTTAAATATTTTCTTGTATCTATGTATGTGGGGAAGTGATTATCAACTAACTTAAGGATGCTCCAACATAGAAAATAGTTTAAATTCAGAGAAAATGGTAATGTATCCCATATCGCTTTATCATTTTGTTTTGAAGGTGGGGGTTAAGGTCAGGCAAAAAACTTAATTATTTAATGCCCATAAATTGTCCTGATGAATAATTCTGCTCAGAGCTTCATTATGTTACTAAACAAATATATGTGTGTACATATGTAAGGCATTTGTGAAGTGTATACAATTGAAATGGAAGTTGAAATGAGTATCATTGGTGTAACTGCATGTGGATTGTAAAACAGGTGTGAACATAGAGAATAAATATATTTTAGCTCTCACTTCTCCTGATTTTAGTTAATACATATTTATATATGTATATTATGTTTATATATATATATATAGATATACACACACACATGTGTGCATGTGTGTGTATTATTTCATATAGACAGTATTTAAGTGTGAGCTACTAATAGTTTCATGCTGTGAAAACACAATAATTCAGTACATTTATAAATCTGCTGAATTATTACATTTCCACAACAAAATGGACAACCAAGTGAGATCAGCCTAGTTTTATTCAGAATCTTTACTATTTCTGAGCTGAATTGCACTGACATGAAGTTTACCTTTATTGAGGAGCCAAGAAAATAAAGCCTCAGTCATATGCTAAGTAACAATTAATCCATAAACCCCTCTCTTACCTTCTGCTTATATTAGAAATAATTATTGTTAGTGTTATTAGGAAGGCAGTGAACAGGCAAAATTGTTATCAAATGAGACCAATTGCTCATAGGGATTTCTTTCTGACTTAAAATCCTGCCGAGATCAATTTTGCTTTTCATCTTTTTGAGGGTCACAGAAATAAATAACCAGTCAAATATTAGGATCAGTGTGATCAACAAACCCCTTCCCTATAAATTGTGCTAAAATTTGAAACCCTTATTATAAGTAGTAGTGGAGAAAGGGAGGAGCACTAAGTTAGATAGAGATTGTAAAACAGCCATCTTAAATTCTTTACAGTATGTAGATAATGTTAAAACTCGACTAGGGTTGATATTTGCCTGTCATTTTGTCACACCAAAATAAGTAACAGTCTTGTTCTGGACAGAATAAAATCTGTAAACATGCTTCCCAAACATTTGTCATGTTTAGCACATTTGGCAAAATACTTCGCAGTATTTCTTTCGGCTCTTTGGGATGCAAGTTCAAATTCTGCTGCAGTTGATGTTGCTTTTATGCTATCTGAAGTACCAGTTGAGTTTTAGGGTCAGTGTAATTGATTATGCCCCTCCCCTAAATTTCAGGTCTTGTGCCTTATTATTTAGTGACAGAGCAGCACATGCCATCAAAATGAGACTGGAGTACTAATATCTGAAACCCAGTTTACCCATCATTGACTACCCATCTGCTAAGGGTAGACTAGACATATGTATCACAACCATATCTGTGCAATATGGTGACCTCATATCAACATAAAGATCAGTGCATGATCTTACAGGTGGGGGTCCAGTTAGAATTTTCTTTTCAGATTATGATTATTTTGTGTCCTCTCAAATCTCCATTCCCTTTGAGTCATTGAAGAGAGGACATTTGAGAAGATATGAGTTGGCTGCTAGCAAGAGGCTAATATAATCTCAGCAATGATAGCCATTTCTTGTTGTGGAATCCTCTTTGCGTATGTGTTGTGAATCAAGTTTTAACCTAACATATGTAAATCTGTATGCTTGATATATTGTAAAGAATTCAAGAGTTTGTGTCTCCATGTTATTAAGATTAATTCTAGAATCTACAAGTCATCACTATGGTAGAAGAAAATATATTTTCCTAATATATATATATGTGTGTGTGTGTGTGTTGTTTAAAATCACATTTGTTTACATTAGCTTTCATAAAGAAAATAATTCTTATCTTCTAATTTTTTATTATCTGTTTTTTTTTATTACAAATTCAAATAATTATCCATCATGTTATCATCATTGTTATATAAACAATCATCCTCAACAGCATCATTATCATCACAAAATGTTTCGTATCTTTATAAAAAAAATCCCTCTAAATTTGAGTTTTATTTTCTATCATTAAAATACTCAAACTTTGTGAACAAGAAACAAAATTTATATTTTTTATGTCTATAAGTATTTCTGTTGTAATAATTTATGATCTGTTATGTGACATCTCAACTACTGCATCTATATATATATATGTGTGTGTGTGTATACTTCTCTGTGTGTATAACAACAAATATCAAAATTTGTACCTAAAATTAAAAATATCGATGGGTTCACTTGCCCACTTCAGCTCCCTAAAGAGTCGATTTTATGTCAACATGATTTGGATGCGTAGAATGAGGATTGAATGAATTCACGAAGGAAAAAAAGAGAACACACAGAAGAAGAAAAAACGTAGAATGGAAATGAAGAAGAAAAACAAAGAAAATTCAGTATAAAATATAATTTTCAACTTTGTTCTGGCCAGAATATTCTTGTTTAATTCTTCACTTTTTCTATTTCTATCACTCAACTGTATGACAGCCATTCTTGTATGTATTTATCAATTTATTTGTTTTTCAATACATGTCTATTCTTTCTTCAATGGCAACTCTGTTTTTACTTTTGCATCAAGTGTACAGATTATAAAGCGTTTTAGCTTATGTTTTTTGTATTTTTCTGGGAAAGCATTGAAAACATATGTAATTATTGCCTACCCTAATTTTGTACTGTTATTTTTAATACAAACATTTCTCTCTCTTTCTCTCTCTCTCTCCTTCTCTCATTGCAGTCAAATCCATAAAATTTAATAAATTTATGCATTATTCATCTTAAAATAATCTAAACACTAAAACAGACTTCTTAAACCACTAACCACATTACCATATGATCCACGTAGGTACCATTCATAAAAATATATATGAATATATATTGTATATACTTTTGTATACTTATGTATATATACATATGTATATATATATATATATACTTATATATACATATGTATATATATATATATATATATATACTTATATATACATATGTATATATATATATATACTTATATATATATACACACACAT
>NC_068987.1:94859095-94864929 GCF_001194135.2 Octopus bimaculoides
TATATATATATATATATATATATATATATATATATATATACACACACATATGTGCCTCGTCATCAACATCTACATCATTCTAATGTTCCCTTTCCCATGTATGCATTGGCTGGATGTAGCTTATAGAGGCAGATTTTCTATGGCTGGATGCCCCCACCCCTACTTCCCCCTTGTTGCCAAACCTCACTTTGTTTCCAAGCAAGGTAATATTTCACTCTTACCAGAAAATGCTTACACAAAATATTAAAAATGAATGATATTGCTTGTTTGACTTGACAATCATGTAAAACTATGATGCGATGTCAAGGCAAGGACACACACACACACACACACACACAACAAGTGATAAGGAAATGTAATTTTCAACCACAGCCAAACCTATTCTAATATATCAGTGTTGGTGTGGCTGTGTGGTAAGAAGCTTGAAACCCAGCTACACAGTTTCCATACTTCTGTATGGCTGCTTCAGCCGGTGTCCTCTAGTATAGTGCCAGGTGATTGAAATACCGTAAGTGAATTTGGTTAGACAGAAGCTGTAAGAAGATATTTGTGTGTGTGTGTGTGTATACCCTTGCCTTGATATCACATAATCATTGTACACAAGCATCTTCATCATAGATCATTGTCATTCATTTCAAGTTTTCCATGAAAAACATGTCTAACCATGGAAAATACTCCATTGCTAGGAAACAGGTGAGGGTTGGTGATGGGGAGAGCATTCAGCCATAGAAAAGAATCTGCCTCAACAAGTTTTGTCTGACCCATCAAGTACAGAAGAGTGGACATTAAATGATGATAGATATAACAAATGCATAAGAAGTGGAAATCTTGATGTATGTCGATAGATGTGTGTGTGTGTATATATATATATATATATATATATATATATACAGAAAGTTAATTTAGACAGCAATCTGCAATGTTTTACCAAAGAGGAAAGCTATGATTGTCACTAAATATGACTAGGGTATTAAAAACACCTACATTGCTAGAAATAAGAGCTAAAATACTCTAATGCTATAGTGAAACACATAACTGTATATATATATATATATATATATATATATATATATACTGACTGGAACTCTAATCGCCTGAAAACATCAATATATTTATATATTTATATATATATATATCTATATATATATACATACATGTATATATAAATGCTTATATATGTATATTTATATTTTTAGTGTGTTTGTGTTTACATAGATATGCCTACATAAATATGTGTGTGCACTGTTATATGTATGTATGTATGTATATCTACCACTACATTTATTTTGATGTATATTATTTGTGTAGTGTCATAAATTCTCAAAACAACTGATTCGTGAAGGAAAATGGTTTCCTGTTAAAAAGCACTTTTCAGTTGAGGAAAGATAAATTAGCAGTTTTCAGTTATGGTCACAAGAAAGAGTAAGTATTGTTTGGGCTGTTTTTCACTGGAGGTTTGAAAACTCTACATCTCATTTGATAGCTTCAGTGATAGAAATAAACTGGAACGATAGTAAGGGTTGAAAAATAGTCAAAAACAAGCAAGATGAAATCTGCCTTGAAGCCCATTAGATTTATGTCCCTTGACTGATTCCTTTTAGTCACTGTGTTCTTTGTATTATCTATTTTTCATGCTCTACATAGAGTATAATCCTCTGGTCCACTTTCAGTGAAATTGTGAGGCCACTACTGCACTTAATAGTATTATAGAGAAGAAATATAGGAGAATGTATGATAAACACAAGATGCAGTTAATATTGTTTGTTCCCTGTCTATGCTGGGAACAAATGATATGACCCGCATCTTCTCTATCATACATTTTCGTATATGCATTCACACACTCACGTGCATACACACACACACACACAGTCTTGACTATCAAACTCTCTCTTTCAATTTCTTGCAAAACCCTGTTTTTTCATGCAAATACTTTCTTCCTGTTTTTATTATTTCTATCATATGTATATATTTTATCATATATACTATCTGTATATCACTATATTATATGTATGCATATATTACATATTTGGTTTCCTTGACCCAATTTCTTGGATACTCCCTTCCCTACACCATGTATTTAATCTCATTTTGTTTTCTCCAATGTTTTTTTTTTAATCAAAATAAAACACATCCTGTACAACTGAGCTATGGTCTCTTCCCAAGTTACCTTCGGCTCATGTTTGTTGACCTGTTCCTAAAATTATACAAGACAAGCTACCTCAGACCACTTCCCCAGTATATAACTTTTTCATTATGCAATAAAAGAAACTGTTTGTTTGCCAGTTCTTCAGCTCAGTAGCTAACTTTACTCCCCCACTCGACTCTATAATATATAGATTTATTGGTTGTTAACCCATGCAATGTGATATCATTAATACACCAGTTGTTATTCAACAATATGTTCATCATTTCTTTGTTATTCAATGGAAATATTCTTGTGTTTAGAAACCTTGTATTAAAAAAAGGGCTATTTTTGTCTGGTTTTTGTCAACACTCATCTCTGCATATTACATGGCTCTGCATCATACTAGAAGTTATTTTTTCAAGAATTTTATTTGGTGAACTTTGAAGTTAGGGAATTCTCGGTCTCAACATTGTTGACTTTAAATCTTCATTCTGAATATATTTACGTTGATACATTGTTCACATTAAATTTCAACAACAACACCAACAACAACAATAATAATAATAATAATTCCTAATATAGGCACAAAGGCTCTAAATTTTGGATGAGTGTTTAGTTAAGTAAATCAACCTCCTTACTTCTCTGGCGCTTATTTTATCAACCTTGGAAGGATGAAAGGAAAAGTTAACCTCAGCAGGATTTGAACTCAGAGTGTAAAGTGTCTTAAGATAATGCCACAAAATTTTTTTTTATTTTTAGATAGGACACTTTACCATTTGAATTCAAATTCTACCAAAATTGACTTTACCTTCCTTAATAATAATAGTAATAATAATAATAATAATGCTTTCACTTTTCAACTGCAACATTTTCCTTATGTTCTAGCAGTGACAACAGCAACAATAGGAAAACAAAGCCAATACCATGAAAACTGCCATAGACTGTATTGGGAAATGAAAGTGATGTTGATGATGTCCTTTGAGAAATTAATGAATGTCACTCCAATGAACAACTTTTGAAACGTTTTAAGGTCCTCTGTCAATGTAGGAAGCAATTATCAGCATTAGATAAGGCTATTGATAATGGCACTAACTTCAAAGTTGTGAAATGATATGCATATCTATAGCAAAGTTGATGTGATATTTGGACAACTTATCTGAATAAGATCAAATTCATTTTACTAAGGTTGAGACAATTTTATCAATTTAAAGTGTAATATCACTGAAATTGTAACTTGTCATAATGAAAATAATGAAAATAATAATAATAATAATGATAATAATAATGATAATAATTAGTAGTACCTATGAGAATTTCATGGTAAATACGAAATTTTGTAGATGGTTAGAAGTTTATACAGAACCATAAAAATTAGTGTTTCTTTTGAAATTGTATAGTCTGCATTATTTTTATAAAAAAAAAAACCCCATTATTTCTTCTGGATAAGGTTGTAATTGAGGGAGCATGACTTTGCCATTCCCTCAGCAGCTCAGACTTTCATTTGTAAATCTAATAGCTTCACAACAATTACAGAGAACATTCATGTTACCGATATTGTAACTTTCAATATATGGGTCCCCTTGTATGTCAAATGGAAGATGGCAGGAATTGGGTGGAGAGGGATAGAGATGGTGAAGACGAAATGTTAGTGTGTTTGCAAAAGTGCAAGAAAGGTGGATAGAAGATTGAGTGAGGAAAGTGAGAGATGGTTTGTGATGGTGGGGGGGGATAAATGTGAATGGTGAATTATTGTTGTTATTTTCGAGGTAAAGTGCTTGTTCATGGTACTATGCCCCGAGTCCAAAGCCCACCACAATCATTTTTATCTTTCATCCTTTTGGGGTCAATATAAGAGATTACCAGTCAAGTAATGGGGCCCATATAATCCACTAATCTCTCCCTTTAAAACTGTTAGTTTTGTACCTAAACTGGAAAGAGACAGTTGTGTGTTGAATTAGATACCATGGTTGTTCTCTTTTGTATTTGGTGGACTTTATTTTATCAATCTCAGAATTAATACAGACACACACCACTGAGAGATTGTGACAGGTTCAATGCAATATAATTATATCCCCTTTCAAACATCCCTTCCTCTGTATAATTTCCTAATTATTGCTGTAGCATAGCAAAACAATGTAAGTTGTTATTAAAATGGTAAAATAATGTTTTGCTCTTTTTTGGATAGTGATTGCTGGGTAAACAAAATATATAACTAACGACGATGGAAGACAATTGCTTCTATTATTATTATTATTATTATTATTATTATCATTATTAAGACAGTGAGCTGGCAGAATCATTAGCATGCTGGGTGAAATGCTTAGTGGTATTTCATCTGCCACTACATTCTGAGTTCAAATTCAGCTGAGGTTAACTTTGCCTTTCATCTTTCCGGGGTTGATAAATTAAGTACCAGTCAAGTAGTGTTCATTCTTATCTTAAGTTTAGAATATTTGTTCACACTTATAATATAGCTATGATAGTTTACTTTGATGAGCTCTTCTTGAAAAACTATCCAGTGGTTGTTATTTCTGAACTATTCAAATCAATCTTCATAACACATAAATCACTCTTGCCTCTCATGTGAGGAGTTCATTAAAAATGTGCAAGTCTATTGAATGCGACATAATTTTTGATTGTTCTTTGCTATAAGTCTGAGAGGTTGTACTTCATATGTTAAAAAATAATTTTACTTTCAGTTTAAGATATAATCATTGAAGTATTCTGAACCAGAGATTATGCCAGCAAGCAATATATTCTAATGACAGGCACAGCATGATACTATAAACTGAATTTCTAGTCATAGATTTATTAAGAAAAGACCCAATGAAAGTAAAGAGAAAGCTAAATATGTGCTTCATCTTCATCATCATCATGGTCATCATTTAATGTTTGTGCATAGAATCTAGAGGAGGAAATTTTTATCCTGTAGGATTATAAATTCCTTTTGATCAAGAACTTGAATATAAATATCTCATTTTAGCAAGATTTTAACAAACAACATAAAATATTTTTAGCCAACACCTTAAAACATTCTATAAGTTTATTTTGTCCATTTGTCTCATTCAGTAGTTTGCATTTTCTGTCAAAGTTAAAACAGTTATTGAAGAATTGTTTCAAGATTTCAAGTAGCTGTTACTTTTGAGAGGAAATTCTTTGAAAACTAAATACTTTCTTACAAACAGTTGCTTTAATTTTTATTTATTTGATTGGCATTTTCTTATGATGACCATCATTCTCTGTAGTACTATTTGCATATAAGCAAACTTTTACTAATTAACATGTTTGTAATATCACCATTTCTCAGAGATCTTTATTCAGCTGCCTTAGAAGACCAATTATAGAGAGAAACCTCAAAATGTAATGATGATAAAACAATGTCAGATTAGAAATTATTAGGGAATTCATTGCAGGGAAGTTAATTTCTGTGGACTTTGAAAATTTTACTCTAAAACAAATGCTTAGTCAAGATACATATTCCTTTTAATCTGAGTTCTACACCATGTCTGCCCCACATACATATGCATTTGTGAGTGTGTGTGTGTGTTCATGCATGTATATATATGTGTATGCGTATACATATATAGTGTTTGTATGCATATATGTATAAATATATACATATATGCATATATATATCTATACACATGTATGTGTGCATATACATACACACATGTATGTATATGTACATATGTATATATATATATATATA
>NC_068987.1:94864939-94866459 GCF_001194135.2 Octopus bimaculoides
ATATATATGCACACACATGTATGCATATATATAATGTATGTCATCATCATCATTATTGTCCATGCTGGCATGTGTTGGATAGTTTGGGCAGGGCTGGTAAGTTGAGGGGCTGCACCAGACTCCAATCTGATTTGGCATGATTTCTATGGCTGTATGCTCTTCCTAACACCAACCAGCACAGGTACCAGTTGCATGGCACCAGTATCTGCCGTGAATAAGATTTCACTTGGCTTGATGGGTCTTCTTCTCAATGAGCACTGCATATTGCCAAAGGTCACGGTCGTTTGTCCTTGTCTCTGTGAGGCCCAGTGCTTGAAAAGGGCCTTTTACGTGCCGCCAGCACAGGTGCTGTTTTATGTGACACTAGCATTGGCCACATTTGCTTCCATGAGACTCTCAACAGTCAACAAAAGTGCCTTTTATGTGGATGCCAGTTACATGACATTGGCATCAGCCATGACTACGGTTTCACTTAGCTTGATGGCTCTTCTCAATGAGCACTGCATATTGCCAAACATCTTGGTCACTAGTCATTGCCTTTGTGATGCCCGTGTGTGTGTGTGCATATATATATACACACATAATTATATATATATATATATATATATATATATCAGCTGTGGGGAGTTGTCCACATTTTCGGAAATTCTTACTTCAAAACTGGAAAACCTAGCTATCAAGCAAAGGAAAACAACTCACCTGCCCATATTTTTAAAGAGGATTATTTCTTGAACTATCACCAGCGTTCTTGTGTCCTTAAACAAACATTCTTTGCAGAGAACAGTTACTGATTAGAAAAACTGAAGAGATGTCTAGTTCATGCTCAATGTGAAACCAATGGGGTTTTTTTCTAAACTTACGTTACACATACACAGATATGTATATATATATATATATATATATATATATATATATATATGATAGATAGATATAGATGTATATGTATCTATATATATATATAAGTATATACATATGTATATACATATATACATATGTGTGTGTGTATGCATATATATGTGTTTGTATATCTGTATGTGTGGGTATGTATATGCGTATATATAAGTAAGCTTGCTTTTTAATCCAGACTAGCTGCAGCTGCTGCCTTTGTGGCAAGTATCAAAATGTAAATTTAAATAATTACTTTCCATACTTTCCAGTGTTGACATAACATTATCTCATTCATTTATTTATCTCCCAGCCAAACATATTTCTTTAGTAGACTATTCTTATTTAATATAATTCTGCTCTTAAAATATATTGAACAAATAATTGATGGAATTTCAGTCTGGTCTTGTGATATGCTATTGCAGTGTTTCTCAACTATTTTCATCTTATGCCTCAAGAAAATTGTGCCCAACCATGAATCTACAAAGTGTGTGTGTGACTGTTTATACATATATACATATGTATACATATATAGATATGTATGTATGTGTGTGTGTATATATATATATATATATATATATATATATATATTGTATATATATATATATATATATATATATATATATATTGTATAT
>NC_068987.1:94871297-94872417 GCF_001194135.2 Octopus bimaculoides
TATATATATATATATATATATATATATGTATGTATGTGTGTGTATATGTATGTGTATATGTATGTATGATTTTGGTAGAAGTTGTAGTTAAAACTTTATTCAGTTATTTTCTTTCACCCGATTATGAAGTGACCCAATCCCCACCCAAAACATTGCCCCACCCCACCTCTGGGATGTGCACCACAACTTGGGAAATTTTTTGTGTCTCAATGTACATTTTAATAAATGTTTTGAGGTTATGGCATATCATAATGTTTTTGATTAAATACTGTAATTTGATGTTCTGAGCATTTGCTAATTATTATTTGTTAATTGCATTACAATGTCACCCAGTGTATGAGATTTGTTTTTAACCTGATAAAACCCTAAGGAAATAAAGACAAACCTTTTATCTTTCTACATACACACACATACACACAACATACATAACAGGTATGTTGCTATAGGTAATTAACTACCTAATTAAGAGAGAAGTATTTCACTTTGTCTCTATAGGTAACATCCCACAAATTTCATAAGACTAAAATTTTGTGCACTGATTTGCTGCAGTGAATTTGTTACAAAGTAACTAATAACAGTTCAAGTTAGATGTGTGTGTGTGTTTTCAGATTAATCCTGTTATGTTTATGAATGAAAAATACATTTACAAAAGACGATGTTATATCAACATCATATTTTACATCCAGTATGTCTGGTGTGTATGTGATTGTGTTCAAATTTAGATTCCACTACAGCCACACTAAGCAGTAGGACTTGTACTGTCCACACCTTGATTACTTGTTTCATGGCTTTATAGGTGTGGGAATAAGAAGTCTGTTACTTGAAAGCAGGCAAGGGCTAGTTAGGGGAAAGATTTCTAGGTGTAAAAAAAATCCCTTGGTTATATTTTTGTTTAACCCATGCAAGCTTGAAAAACATAAAACATAAATCACACACACACACTCATATAAACAAGTGAGTTTGTATATGTCAAATGTAAATATACCAATGTGTGTGTGTGTGTGTGTGTGTGTACCGTGAACATGGGTCAACAGAAATATTAACAATCATCAACTTTATTTTCCCAGTTTTCTATTTTTCTGTTCTTTAATTGGGACACCTGGTTTTTATGTGCATTTTT
>NC_068987.1:94872445-94874128 GCF_001194135.2 Octopus bimaculoides
GGGGGTATATTGTTTTTTATTTATTCTTGAACATCCATCTATTTATAATTCTTTACATTTCTTTGATTTTTATTCTTTATTTCCTTTGATTTTGATACCAACTGCAACAAGTGTTATTCAACAATGATGAGTCTGTCAACAACACACACACACACACACATTTATTGACTCTTTTGTTTGTTCTTGTTTATTAGCAAAAATATTTTACCTGAATTCTTTTTGGTTTGTTATTTATTGTTGTTATTGTTGTTATGATCACTTTGCTTGTTTAACCCACAATTAGCATTTCATTTCTTTTCCAATTGAAAGGGAAACTTCACAAGTTAAAAGAAATAAGAGAAATCGCCCCTAAAAGTGCCAACAACATAATAAAATGACTTCCCAAACACCTTCCCAGTTTTTTGTTCCTTCTACCATGAAAACATTGGAACGTTTTTAAGTGCAATTAAAGCAAACAGATGTTAAAAACTAAGGAAACCCAGTTTAGGGATATGTGCATGTGTGCGTGTGTGTGTATGTGTGTGTAGGTAGTTGATCTTTAATTAAACCTTTTTCCTTAGCAAAACCCTTAATTTCTATTGATTTCCTGTGCACTTCCACATAAACTTTTAGCAAATTTATATGGTTATTGATATTATTATTGTTATTAATCATCATCATCATCATCATCATTACTATTGTTGTTGTTGTTATTAAACATTCTTTTGCATCATGATCTCAAGCTAGGGAACAGATAAATAATCAACAAATACATCCCTTACACAAACATTCTAATATTTCTGGATTGACATAATTGCCCTTTTGATGGAGACATTTTTCATGTCTCGGTTAGATGGAATGCTGGGGATTTACCTTTGAAAATGAAATGTTTTTTACCCATTTTGTAGGATTTTTTCTCTGTTTTCTTGTTTTGTTTTGTAAATAAGCTATAAGGGAAAGAACAAAAAAAAAAAAACAAATTCCTTGCTTGCTTTAAGCTCCTCTCTCTCTTTTAAGCTAACTCTAACTGCCTGAGCAAATGCATTCTTCTAAGATGATTAGATCCAGGTATACACAAAATTATGTGTCTAGGTATGCATTATCCATTTGCTTGGCTCTGTCTGCCAGCTCCAAACTTTTCTGATTTTAAATGAAAAATTCTAATGGACATGAATTTGCTGAAAATGCTCCCAGGATCTGAAATCTTAAGCTGCATGTCCTTTATGATTCTTTGAAACTTTTCTTTCCTAATTTTCTTTGTTTAATTTTTTGATTTATTGATTGTTTGGTTGATCAAAAAGGTTTTAATATGTTCATAATAAGCAATACAATAGATCACATATATATATATATATATGTGATGCATGTAAATAATATATCTATATACGTTTATGTCTATATGTATATTATATATATATATATATATGTTATGTGTATATCAGATATACATAATATGGATATTATAACATATGTGTGTATATATATATGACATAATGCATATATATGTATGTATATGATATATACATATGACACAATACATATATATATGATATATATAGCATATGTATGTGACTGGGATTTATTATTATCATTATTATTATTATTATTATTATTATTATTATTTTGTGAGATAATGATGATTATTATGCAATTTCAGTTCTTACTTGAATATATATATATATATATATATATATATATATATAT
>NC_068987.1:94874138-94880214 GCF_001194135.2 Octopus bimaculoides
TATATATATATATATATATATATATATATATATAAATGCATGAATGTGTGTGTGCATGTGTGTAAGTTAGTATTTGATTCTATGACTTCTTTTCATTTATATTCTTTCATTGTTTTACTAATAATATGTTATTGTTATAAATCAATAGGTGCAGTCCAGACTAAAGTCACATACCTCCCAGATGGCGCTGTTGTCATCGTCTTTCCATCGAACCTTACTGTTGCCTTGGAAACCAGAGGTCATCCGATCCTCGAGAGTAAACACAGGATGCATTTCAAGCGGAAAATGATCATTCCAAATTTGTATGTGCACAGACTGGAGTGGCGCTTCTACCTTGACCGATCCGGTCGTCCAAAACAGAACCGCTTACTTGAACGGATTGGACGTCGATTGAGGGTAGGGCCATACTTCTCCCGGCATGCCAGCATGCATGGTTCGCATGACGACGGATACAAAGGAAAAGCATTGCTGGTATGTGAGACTTTGACTTTTTCTTGTTGCTTTTTTTGTTACTTTCCCCAACTAAATCCCTTCTATTCCTTTCCCATGTTGTTGTCTGGGGATCATTGATGCAAATGTAGTGTGTTTGATTTGGCTGATGAATACATATACAACAGTGGGAACAGCTTTTTTCTAATCAACAAGAAATGATAAAATTAAGATGAAATATTCTATTAGATTTTGAAGTTTCACTTGTTTCGCGATGGTGTATTCAAAGTGGAACACTTGTAGTATGAGAGGATCTTTAGGTGACCATTTGAAATACAGGCGTAGTTATAATCCATTTTGTGTTATTTTGTAGGGGTATGTTTCTTATATATTTAATGGTCAGTAGCAAGTCACTGGCATAAAGCAAGAGACTTGATATTATTATAAAAAAACAAAAAATGAAAAGTGATAATTTATGAGGTATATGTGGTCTGATCAATAAATATCTGGACTGATGTCATAGTAACAAAGCTAAAGCACACAGCATAAATTTGCTTAGCACAAATTGACCTTAACCTCTGCTGTGCATGTGCACTAAGTTTTAATGTTCTAGCTCACTTCTGCTGTTAACAGCAGTGCTTTGAAGGAACGTGTGTAGCGTGTGATCATTGCATTGACCATCACAGAAAAGGTTGAGCAGAGAATCTGCATCAAATTTTGTCAAGAGCTTGGCAATACTTGCTCAGAGACCTCCGCAAAGTTTTCAACAGGTTTTCATTATTCTCGATACAATCAAAGAGATTTTGTGGAACTGAAACCCGAGTGTCTTTTTGGTCAGCTGAAAGCAGTTTTGGCACAAACTTGGCAGACACACATATCTCATACCCAAATCTTCAGTGAACCATAACTAATCTGCACATGGTGGTTCTACAACTGCCCCTCAAAGCTGCACACACATCTGTTTCTCAGTTCTGCTGATTGCAAGTCTCCTAGAACGTTCGTCATTATCAGCGTTTCTTCAGCCATCTTAGAAACATCTGAACCTCTCGTACACTCGTGTGCAGCTCCTACACACCTCTCCATACACTTTCTGCAAAATTCTTATCACTATGGATTAGCATTAACTGCATATTAATAGGTTTAAAAGTCACAACTTCTTTCTCTCGTGACGAAATATCAAAGTAAATCCTTCAGTTATGCTTTCTGTAGGCTGCAGAGTTCGAAATTTTAATTTACAAATAATAAAATCTAGAAAACAACAAGCACTTTCAAAATCTTGGCCGTTACTTGCAATCTTAAAAAACATTCATGCATAAAATTTGAATTTAGTTTCCTCTTATGTAATACATATTTTGCAAGCTTAAGCATGGTAGTTATTAACAAAACTAATAATTAGCAAGTAGTTTTAATTTTTTTTTGTTAAAAATAAAACCTTAAAATATTATGAATGCAGAAGTGCATGTTTCATAGAAGTTGGTAATTAAATTTGTATTGTTTTGTTAAAAGAAGTCAAAACAATAATATTCATTTGTTTTACGTTGCAAACATTGCTGAGATGAATATGGTAATGAGGCATTGTTTTTACAACCAGATGCCTATGCTGATATTAAACATTACCTCATTTCTGAATAAGGGATCTCTTATTCTCCAATAGCTTTCAAGTGAACAGACCAGGTTATTGACAGGAAAGTGCCAACACCACGACCTGAATAAGCAAGCACAGATGTAAACAAACACAGTGACACATACACACACACACACACATGTTCATACATATATATATGTGTGGGTGTGTGAGTGTGGGTGTGGGTGTGTGCATAAATTATACTTTTCTAAATTGATTTCTACTTCCAAGTTTTCCTAACTCTAAGTCTGAAGCTAGTGACCACTCTACCATTGTTGGGTTATTCATTCTACACCAGAAGAGAACTTTGCATTTACAGCCATTTGTTTACTATGTTTCTTTAAGAGAATGAAATTTATTTGGCTTTTTTGTGCACTAGATTGATAGGTGATCAGGTGGCTGGTTGGTTTCTTGAAGTTAATGTTTCAAATTATCAAATAATTAGCCTTAAAAGGCATTGTTTGCTCCTCATTTCTTGAGCTTCCATTTACACAATGGAATCTCTCTGAAATGGCTGTCCAATATGTCCATTGACATCGCTAGTCATGATGACAGTCATGTTCATTTGTTATTGAGCTAGTCAGCATTAAGGCCTCATTCAGTTGGTCCTTCAGTTCATCTGCCAGTTCAAATTGTGTAGCATATGCAAAAATGTGACAGTGACATTAATCAAGAATTAGTCGATATTGCATTTGTCCTATCGCACATTCTCACTAGTTCGACCCCCCCCCCTTACTCATTTCCCTGAAAAAAGGATGTGTACTACACCTTCTCCATCACCACTGCCTACCCAGAAGGATTTATACCTTTGTTCCATGCCTGTGATGCATCTAGTAAAGCCATCCTTCCATCATACCTCTTGCATACAGTATGCATTAACATGCCACCCTTTTAGCAATTCAACCATCTCTCCAGACCTTCCATTGATTGTGGCTATCCTAGGTTTGTACACTTGATAAGAAGAGGGAGCAGCAACAGGAGAGCTGTTTTCTGAACTTTAAAATAGATGTGCAAACGTTTGCCCAAACAACCTTCTAGTCTTACACAGATCTAAATACTCAATTATCTCCACTCAGAAACAGTCCAAATATATAACAGGAAACAATCTTCAATCACTAAACCGTCATGGTCAAGCACTAGAGAAGAGTGTGTGCATCTAGGCACCTACAAGTCTTTAAAAAAAAAGCACATACATACATACACACACGTATGTATGTATGTGTATATGTATGTATGTGTGTATACATGTCACACTTTTACATGCATGTATGATACGTTACTAGAGAAGAACGTTATTAAGGGTGGGTAGTGAAATGGGGCTTGGAAGACAACTGGCATATTGACATGAAGTTAGCAGTTTCTGTCAATCGCTCTGTTAATTTTATAATTACATTTGACAATTAAAATTTGTATTGTGCTGTCATTAAGTTATTGCTAAAATTAGGTTGAAACTGATATCAAAAATAAAACTAAAATATTTCTTGAGATGCTAAAAAACCAAAAACATTTAAGCACAGCATTTGTCCCATGTAAAACACATGAGTGTGTGTATGTGTATGTATAATGTGTGTGTGTGATTACGGGCATGGGAGTGTGGTTAAGAAATTTATTTCCCAAGTATTTGGTTTTGAATTTAGTTCCATTGTGTGGCACCTTGGGCTAGTGTCTACTACTATAGCTCCAGCCTGACCTTGTGAGTGGATTTGGTAAGATAGAAAATCATACCTTGACATGCTTGACTGCACTTAGCTATAGATAAGATATTAAAGTATAGTTATAGCAGTCATGGTTTATTGCTGCCAGAATTAAACACAGGTATGGCGTGGGGTTAACATATTCCCTTCACAACTATCTGATTCTGTTTCAATCCCATTGCATAGCACTCATAACAACAGTCTTCACTTGTAGTCTTGGGTCAACCAATTCTTTGTGAGTATTACTTTGGAAGGGTTTAAATTGTGCTGAAGTTTGTTAGGGCAGCAGATGTGGATATCTTTTGCCAAAATCTAAATCAGTGAAGTTTTTGCTGGCCAAAAGCCTTTCTCTTCAAAAGAAGTCCTTTGCAGGAACAAATTCTTTTACAATGAGTTACAGATACTTCCTTCTCTCCCTCCCCTGAAATGCAGAGTGAACCAGTGACTAGATAATGCTGCACTTGTGCAATTGTTCACCATTTGCAGTGTTACAAATGCCATGTCATATATTTGGATGAAACAACTCTATATTTTCCATTTCACTTAGCTATAAAAAAAAAAGATCTTTCAAAAATATTTAATGAGTTAGGCCAAAGCAGACTGATTGTTTAACCCAAAGGAAATGCAAACCAATTTTATGGTATTCAATGCATTCTTAGTCTTACATTTTCAATACACAGCTGTAAGAAGACTCAAAATATTTTGCTATGTTAAGAAAAGAATTATAAATTAAGTAGAAATTTCTTTTAGGAGAAAACATTTTTTTTTTAAATGTTGTAATTACTTTTGTAGTCAGAATACATAATGTGGATGTTGTGTTTTGGGGCAGAGTATCTATTCAGTAACTTAACCTTTTGTAAGAATGACAATATTATACAAGTACTACTTTGTAACAATGTCAATACAAGTATTGAAGCAGTGTTGAGCCTATCACTTTCATTACTATTATTATTATTATTATTATTATTATTATTATTATTATCATTAGTGTGTGTGTGTTTGTGTCAGTGAATCCCCTCTCTACCTATCAACAAATTGAAGCCTCACCTCAGAGAAATCCTATTTCTTGCAATGTTTTATCCATTCCAAAAAAAATCATTTGCTTTGCCCAAAATAGGTTTCTTGCTTTTTATTATTCATACATATTCCCCATTTATCTATTGTCTTATTTCTTTTCAACTTATATGCACCTTGCTAATATTCCCTTTTAACATATTACCTGTTTCCCACCCAAGCATAATGCTCCACCAGCATATTATTATCAACTCCAGGGGCTCCATCTATATGCAAAAAAGAAAAATTCATCTCATTTTCCCAGCTGAAAAATGTATATTTGCTGCAGAAGAACTCCGCTTTGCTCTTGGATCGTTTATTTTCTTTCTTATTTTATGTGTGTATGTGGGTGGGTGGGTGTCAAATGTTTCTAGTATTTTATTAACTATAATTGTTATAGGGGTGATTCAAGGTCTAAAGACATTTCAGTCAAGTTAAGAGATTGTCCAAGAGTTTGGTCACTGCATTGGCACAATCCTGCAAGTTTTTCAGTTCCTCTTGTTTAAATTTCAGTCAAAACACAGTTTTTATGCATTAAGTTCACTTTCTTTCTCTCATTTGTAAAACAAAAGGAATATAAATGCATACACACACACACACACACACACACACACACACACACACACACACACACACACACACACACACACACACACACACACACACACACAACACTGTTTTGCTATTCAAAGATATGATTACTGTTGAGATTATTGTTGTAAGGTTAATTAATAGAGTTCATATACACCAAGTCATGCATAAATTCATTAATATGTTTACGAAGTCCTTTAATTAACAGCTCGTATATTTAACTTGCCATACAATGTGTTGGTCCAACTGGTTTGACAGAACCTATTCTTCTTGTATGAATAGGAGTAACTGAATTGCTTGTCAATACAGCTGCTACTCAGAGGAATATATTGCTATCTGTCTGTTGTCCCCTTTAGTAATTTCTGGATTAAACTCTTTCAAGTTAACATCTAGATACAGTTCATGGAGAGTCTCAGCATAGAAAAGTGTAAGCACTCTATTTGCTAAGTACTCTATCACATTCATTCATGTAGATGATAAAGAAAAAGGAAAATAACACATCGTCCAAGAAACTTGCAGTTTTGAAAATGAATAGAAACTACATAAAGTCTCAGCTTAGATTGGTCTGATTCCTTCGGATTACGACTTACAAGAAAAGCCATTAAATGAAACTGAGTAACTTGTATACTTGCTGACATATATATATATATATATATATATATATATATATATATATATATATATA
>NC_068987.1:94881580-94885615 GCF_001194135.2 Octopus bimaculoides
TATATATATATATATATATATATGTGTGTGTGTGTGTGTGTGTGTGTGTGTGTGTGTATTTACACGTGTGCATGTATATATATATATATATATATATAAATTTTTTTTTAGTTTCAGTCCAAGGACTGTGTCCATGCCAGGACACTGCCATTTATTTTGCTCCACTTTCCCTAAATCTCCTTTGATGGATGAGGGAGTTTGACGTTGCTATCCTCATCTGTGCTTCTTGCCTTGAGAAAGGGTCAGAAAGAGATCCAGTTTTGTTTTGAAAAGACCTACATCCATGCCATGCAGGCTTCTCAGGTTTTTTTTGAGGATATTGAAGGGCTGTGGGCCTTTGAAACCCAAGCTGCTGCAGTATCTGGTCCTGAATCTTAAGGGCAATGTTGGGATCTTTTGTACTATGCAGAGGTGCCCCATCCTGCCATTTATGTAAGTGACAATGCCAAAGTTTGGTGCAAGTTTTTCTAGGATTTTCCAGATCTATATTACTGCATATTACTGCATATCTTTCCCACCTTCGCTCCGGGGAGTAGAGTCTTAACTCTTTCATAACTGGATCGCTTCGAGTTCCATCATTAAATTTACATTTTGGTGACCACAGTTGGGAGCAGTAATCCAGACAGCTTAGAATAAAAGTTCTCCAGAGGACCATTATGGTTTCCTTTTCTCTCAGTTTGAAAGTTTGAAGGATCCATCTGGCCCAGCGTCTGCATTTTTATTACTAAGTGTATCGATGCCCAGGTCATGCACTGGTTTTGATTCAGAGATTGCAATCCCTCCTGGGCCAGTGTATCCTATAAGCTTTTCATCGAGCTTCATGTGTTGGTAGTGCAGGGCTTGGAATTTTCCAACATTAAACTGTATGTTATTTTCCTCAGCCCACTTGTACATGGCATCCAACTCACATTGTAGATGCATGTTATCTCCAGGGTTTTGTATCCTCTGAGTGACTTTTGTATTGTCTGCCTTGCTAGCAAGGGTGGCTACTTGAGTATCTGAGGGCTTGTCAGAGAGCGCCATTATGAATAGTAACAGCCCCAGGACAGTGCCCCGTGGAGCACCACACATTGTGTTTCCTCAGAGATAACCCCATTGATCACCACTACCTGATTTTTATCCTTTAGAAAGTCATACAGCCATTTTCCAAGTTTTCCAACTATGCCAAGATCACGCAGCTTGTGACAAATCATACCATGGTCGACTTTGTCAAAGACTTTTGCAAAGCCACAGTATATCATGTCCCCATTTGAGTTGTTGAGCAGCTGCTTTAGTAGCCAGTCGTAATGCTACAAGAGTTGTGTCAGGCAGCTTCCACCTGATCAGAAAACATGCTGGGTGTCAGTCAGCAAGTCAGTCTTTCCAAGGAATGCCATTAGTTTCCTTTGGACTTTACTGATGTGTGAAGTCAGAGAGATAGACCTATGGTTTTAACATCTGTTTTGCTTCTGTTGTTATGAAAGAGGCATATTATTCTTTCCTTTAGATTAACCAGGAGCTAAACCTTAAGGTTATTACTTAAGGTTATTACAGAAAATTTTCTCCAAATTTCTCTGATGTTGTGGCCCCTCTCGCTAATTTGTTTAAAAAAGGGTGTCAAATTTATTTAGAGTGACAATTGTCAGGCAATGTTTGAGAAGGTAAAAGCCATACTCATGAGTTCTCCAGTTTTGATAGGACCAGATTTTGGGAAACCAGTTAAGGTTTCCATTGATGCAAATGACGCTGGTGTCGGCAGTGTTCTGTTTGAATGAGATGCAAAGAGTATTGATCATCCTGTTTGTTATTACTCAACAAAATTTGACAATTACCAGCGAAATTATTCAACCATTGAGAAAGAAACCCTTGCTTTGTTGTTGTCATGGCAACATTTTGACGTATATTTGGGAACCACTAAGTATCTCATTGAAGTGTTCACTGACCACAATCCGCTGACTTTTCTGCTCAAGATGAAGAACAAAAATCAGAGATGGAGTTTATCTTTGCAAGAATTTAATCTCAATATTCAGCATATTAAAGGTAAAGACAATGTCATTGCAAATGCACTATCTCATGTCAGCTGATTGTGTCAGGATGTTACATATATTTGTATCCCTTATGCAGTTCTCATAATTTGTCATTGTAAATAAGAAAGTTTTCACTACTTTCAACTTTCTTCCTTTAATGGGGAGAATGTTACGTATATCTATAATCAGTGCAAAAAATGAGAAAATATAATGAAGGAAGAGAACTTATAATGTTTTCTGAATGAGGAGAGATAAGTGTTTGTCGACACTTTTGGCAGAATTGAAATAACGTAGGTGTGTACATATATATATATATATATATATGTTTACACCACCTATCCTCGTCTGTTGTTGCTTTTTCGTACATTCTCCCATATATATATATATATATATATATATATATATATATATATATACACATACAGGAAGTTAGCAAGGGACGAAACAGGTAATCTCATTTACTTCCTGTTAAAAGGGAGAGTTCAGAATACAGCAGGGATTGCGTGGATAGTACAAAATATGAGAGAGAGATGCATACAGATCGGACTGTTCACCACCTACCTTTGAACAATCGAGGACTGAACATGAAATTCTTTGGGTATTATAACTTTTTTTGTTACATAATTTCAATCTTTGAATATTAATTCCCTGTTTGAACAATTTCTGTTGTTGCGATCAGAAGTTTACCCCTTTTATATATAAGAATTTGCCTGATTGTAACAATAGATAAAACAATTAATGGTATGAAGACAGGGAAAGCCCCGCAACCCATCAGGAATCACTGCAGAGATGCTCAAAATATCTGGTGGTGTCAGCTATAGCCTAGTCACCCGTATAGTCAACCAAGTGATTCATGAAGGAGTCATACCCAATGACTGGTGTTGCAGCACCATAGATACAAATAATTACAGAGGTATCAAGTTGTTGGATCAGGTAATGAAGGTCACGGAGAGGGTCATAGCACAACTAATTAGGGAGAGAGTCAGTTTAGATGAGATGCAGTTTGGGTTCGTGCCAGGGAAAAACACCACTGATGCTATATTTCTGGTAAGACAGCTTCAGGAGAAATATCTAGCCAAAGATAAAACTCTGTACTTGGCTTTCATTGATATAGAGAAAGCCTTTGATAGGGTCCCCCGATCCCTTATCTGGTGGTCAATGAGGAAACTAGGGATAGAAGAATGGTCCACCAAGGCTCTGTCCTCAGCCCCCTCCTATTTATCATAGTCCGCCATGCAATAACAGAGGAATTCAAGTCAGGATGCCCCTGGGAGCTCCTCTATGCTGATGACCTTGCACTAATTGCTGAGTCACTACCAGAACTAGAGGAGAAGTTTCAGGTGTAGGAGCAAGGATTAAAATCAAAGGGCCTTAGAGACAACCTAGCTAAAACCAAAATCTTAATAAACAGGATGGCAGACAAAACACAAATCCCTTCAGGTAGATGGCCCTACTTGATCTGTAGAAAAGGCGTGGGTAGAAACTCTATAAGATGTACCCAGTGCAAGCTATGGACACATAAGAGGTGCAGCTGTATCAAAGGAAGGTTAACTGGGAACATAGTTATTGTATGTGGCAAATGCTCAGGAGCAATAAACACTGAAAATGTGCAGAGAACAGCTTCTGTCACATTCCAGGGAGAAAAACTAGAAGTGGTTGATAGCTTTTGTTACCTAGGTAACGAAGTCAGTAGCGGGGGTAGATGCTCTGAAAGTGTAGCTGCTAGAATAAGAATAGCCTGAGCAAAGTTCAGAGAGCTCTTACCTCTGCTGGTGACAAAGGGCCTCTCTCTCAGAGTAAAAGGTAGACTGTATGATGCATGTGTATGAACAGCCATGCTACATGGCAGTGAAACATGGCCATAACTGCTGAGGACATGTGTAAGCTTGCAAGGAATGAAGCTAGTATGCTCCGATGGATGTGTAATGTCAGTGTGCATACCCGACAGAGTGTTAGTATCTTGAGAGAAAAGCTGAACATAAGAAGCATCAGTTGTGGTGTGCAAGAGAGACGATTGCACTGGTATGGA
>NC_068987.1:94888126-94892055 GCF_001194135.2 Octopus bimaculoides
TCCTTCTTGTTTACTCCAAATTGTTTTCAGTTATCTATTCACACATGACAAATGTCCAAACACAAACCTGGAAGTATGTATAATACCGCTTGCTCCTGGATAGCACAGGGTGAAATCTGAAGGTGGAGGAGCTTTATACTCTACTCTGCTACGTTCTTTACAGAATATACCATAACTATATATATACACACACACATATATATATATATATATATATATATATATATATAAAACTTAGCCCCTAATAAAGTAACAAATTCTAGATATGATAGTAACTGTGCTCCTTATTGAAGTCAGTCATGTGGTCTTGATCATGTTACTTATGCAAAAATGAAACAGCTGATTCAGTTGCATAGGGAGTCAATTTGCAGTTTGCTTTTAGCATCACTGTCCATATACTAACAATATTTTTATATGAATACATCAATATATCTAAACATTATTTGTGCATAATAATTGTTAGCAGGTGAGTTGATGCACATAGCAATAGTGAAATGCCTTTTTATTTTTAAGTTGCTACTTGCATAGGAAATAAGGAAGCAAGAATCTAAGCTTAAAACACACAGACAGATAAACTAAATTTATTTGAGGTATGGCATTATTAGGACATGTGTAAACATGATACATGATTCTCCTCCCTGTGATGCCCCTTGCATTTGCATATTGGGTAGGAATAGGCCAAGCACACGGTTCATTTATTTGTTTATTTTCTGTAGCAATTTATATCTCAAAGCTTCTTTTTATTGTGTAAAGGAGTGTGTGCTTGTGTGTTCTTTTCCACTCTTTCTCTTCTGTCTGTCTGTCTGTATGTCTGTATGTCTGTCTGTCTCTCTTTCTTTTAGTTGTTGAGATTAATTGTCTGTGTTACTCTGTGTTTTATGGATGAAATTAAGCCAAATTATTAACCTACTAACATTAGCTAACTGGTATTGTAGTAATGAGTCTGCTTTAATTTTAGCGACATATCTAATTGCTGCCCGATGATGGTAATGTGTGATATTGTTGCAAAAGTCAATACTGGAGAGAGAGAGAGATGTGGGGTAGGAATAGCTAGGGGTGGGTGGTTCTGGATGACGGCATATAAAGGACAATTGCTACTGCCAGTTCTGCTGTTGTTTTAAGGGGATAAGAATTGTTTCATGCCAATTAATTAATCAATTGAATTAAATAATATAACCTCTCCTGCATCTGTGTGTGTGTGTGTAGTGATGTTTGTGGAGAGCACCGTTTGTAGTAATCATGACAATGGTGTTTGCTTGAGTAAAGTAGATGAAGATGATGATTAATGGGGGTAGGCTATGCTTATGTGATGTTCACAAAGAAACTTTTCCGTATATGACTGTCAAGATATAATGTAGTGAAGGTGATTGTGAGAGTTGTGTTCATTGTGATGGTCATTTTATTACGCAAGGGTAAGGCATTAATTCTGAGTAGTCAGGGCAAGACAGTGAAATTTCTCAGTGAATAAGTTCATAAATACAACCGGTCTACAGTGATATAATATATTAGAGTTTAGAGCTGAACTGAGCCACTGCACTGATTAGTCAGAGGTAACGAAATTATTTGCTTTCAACTTGTAATTTCCTTTATTCTGAGTCTGCACTCTCTTCTAATCAAGGAAACATTGGATATAGCAGCAGCCTTTTGGCATAAAACTAACATTGAAGGGAAGTAGGAAAAAAAAACAAAAAAACTATTGATTTTTTGAACTAGCACTGGGACACAAACTTATAAGGTATACAGATAATCAATTAATTCCTCCCTAGTTCATGACTGGTATTCAGTTCACCAAGTCTAGAAAGGGAGGAAAGGGACAAAAATCAACAACAGTGATTTTTAAAAATTAAACATAAAAAAGAAAATGATAAATACTTTTCTATGTTTAACCATCTCTTTCACCTTTTGAATAATAATAATAATAATAATAATAATGGTTTCAATTTTGGCACAAGGCCAGCAATTTTAGGAGAGAAGTACTTCAATTACATCGACCCCAGTGTTCAACTGACACTCATTTTTATTGACCCTGAAAGGATGAAAGACAAAGTGAACTCAGCAGAATTTGAACTCAGAACATCAAGATGGATGAAGCAGTTAGCCCAGAATGCTAATGATTCTGTTAGCTTGCTGCCTTAGTTATGATGATGATGATGATGACGACGACATACTGATCGCTACCTGATGGCAATGATGACCACATTAGCTGATCATCTTCAATATATTATCTGTATTTAATGACATTGGTGGTGAAATAACTCATAACGGAATACAAGAGGACGTGTCTCATTGATGAAAAGAGATGACAGCTTCATGGCCTCAAAATCAGCTGAAGCAACAGGGAACTCATTCTTTAAAGGTTCAGACCCCACTCCGCAAAAAGTCAGTTTTGTGAACAACAACCAGGACAGTTTATAAGATTGTCAGAAGAGTATAAGGGAACATATAAACTTGGAATACATGACTGGTATTTCACCAAGTGAATGGGATCTGAAATTTGAATGTTAAGGGCCAAAATGAAATACCTCTTTAATTCTCCAACAATACTGTTAGTAATGATAATTGATCAGAGACAATGCTAGACAAACTAGCACAGTTGAATGATTGCGGAAATCTATTATATTCCACTGTGTTTAGCATGGTTAATCATTTCTGGAGCGGCTCAAATCTTCTTGGATTCCTCTTTATATTTCATCTCTCTCTCTGGGCCAGTAAAATAAGCATCTTTAATTTATCAGAATAAAGTCAATATTTAATATCCTATTTCTAAAGGTAACTCTCTGCCACAAAAAACAAAGAAAACAATCAAGAAAACGACAAAATGAAAGAGCCTGATAAAGAAATCAATATCAAAACAACAACTGCAGCAGCGGCAGCGGCAGCAGCAGCAGCGGCAGCAGCAGCAGCAGTATTTTGGTTTAGCTTTAAGCTACTGCTGCTTGTTTTGTTGTTGATCATGTGTTTTAGATGATTTAATTAATTTTATTCGATGAAGTGGAGTTTCCAACTTTCTACTACTGAATACTCATCATTTATCGAATTATTGCGTCGATAATTTCATTATTTTAAACAATTTTATTTTTTTATTATTAGATGATAATAATAATAATAATAATACTAATAATAAAAAAAATTGATGATAGAAAAAGCATTTTAAAATTTATTCACTTATGTTTATTAGTTTTGTTTTTTTTTCCTAAAAATTCTTTGTTTTAGAGAATTTTTTAAAATCTAAAACTAAGAAAAATATAATTGTATTCCTCTTTCAATGTTTAGGTTTTGTATCAGGCAAAACAATCTCTCCATGTCACCAAGAGAGTGTTGTGTGTCTTATAACAAACATTGTTGATACATTTGTTTTGTAGGCAAAAAGAAGTTATCACCATCAAAACATTGCCAGAGGAAATCAGATTGTTTTGGTGAGAGGATGACTTGAGACTTGTGTAGTAAAGCTCAACTCATTAGTGGTGCTCTCAGAGTGCCATTTACAAGTCTCAATGGCGTTGGAACATCAGGGACAGTTCTTCCCCTGCTGACTAATTTATCTCTCATATTTTTATACATCCATCCGTCCTTCCATTCTTATACAAGACAAGGCATAAATAATGGTGATTACATATTTTCCTTTATTGTGGAAAGAATATGTAATGAGCACTCTTTATGGCTTGTCTTGTCTATCACTCTGTGTGGAAACCAGTGTAACTGGAGCACAACCATTGATTTACAATATAGAATGGCAATGAACTAAAACTTTGGACCTTGCCACAAAAATGCACAGAGTTCCTTATCAATCTAAACAATATTGTTAGCCTGGTGTACAAACAGGGAGCTTATAAAGGATTTTGCCCCGATTGATAATCCCTCATTAATAACTCTGACATATATATATATATATATATACACACACACACATATATATATATATATATATA
>NC_068987.1:94892590-94894831 GCF_001194135.2 Octopus bimaculoides
AAGGGAGATATAATAAAAACAACAACATGAAGATCTCTTAGATGACTCGGCGTTAGGAAGGGCATCCAGCTGTAGAAACTCTGCCAAATCAGATTGGAGCCTGGTGTAGCCATCCGGTTTCACCAGTCCTCAGTCAAATCGTCCAACCCATGCTAGCATGGAAAGCGGACGTTAAATGATGACGATACAGGGTGCGATGAGTAAATTTTCACCATTTTATTTTTTTATTTTGTGTTTGCACTTTGTTTGTCTTTAATTTTGTTGACTACATAGTATAGTAAGGTCAGTTGGGAACTGTCTGTGAGAAAAACAGCAGAGTGACAGTATTCACTCTGCCAGAAATTTGGAAATGACATGCTGTACTGCTTGGCATTCATGCCAGAAGCTCTAATTTGAACATTTCAGAGTGTTTTGGTGTCAGTCTGAGGACAGTACAATCTGGGGACATGTACCGAGAATGGTAAAAATCAAACATCCAGTCAACATCATGATATTTGGAGTGATGACTAGTGATGGTGAGATTATGTCTCCATTCATCTTCCCACACGGCCTCAGACTCAACACGGAGGCCTACATCAACTACCTGGAGGAGGTAATGCTGCCCTGGGTCAAGAGGGTGGCTGCTGGAAGACACTATGTCTGGCAACAGGACTCTGCACCATGCCACACAAGCAGGGGAACCCAGTCATGGCTGTCAGCCAATTTCTACGACAACATCAACCCTAACATCTGGCCACCTAACTCCCCAGACTGCAACCTCTTTGATTCTTATGTGTGAGGTGCAGTTGAGCAAGAGACCAACAAAACACCTTATAATTCCAGAGATGAATTGAGGGCAAGGATTATGGTAGCATTCCCCAACTTAAAAAAGGAGACTGTTCCCAAAGACTTGCAGGAGATTCCGAAGTAATCTGGATGTCGTGGTTGAAGTCAAATGGCAATTTTATTGAATAAATTTACTCTTTAGCATTTCAAGATATTTTAAAGTAATTTTGGTAAATATATGTTAAAACAAGATGTCAGTGGTATTTTCATTTTTGCATAATTTAGACGACAGTTTATTCACCACACCCTATACACACACATACATACATATGAACATATTTATGTGTTCACACATCCAACTTCAGACATAGTAAATGTGTTTCTAAGCTTCAAAATTGTTAAAGAGATATTTGGCGTGTGTCCATTTCTTCTTTGTATCTATACAAATTTCATAGAAGCTCTTAAAAATGTCTCTGATACCCATACACATTCAGTCAGTTCCCTTTGCATTGATATTTATTGATTTAAATTCAGTACACAAAATATTATGGCTGGACTGGCCTGTATCAATAAGGAAATCATATGAAATTAATAACAACAACCTTGAAATATTAATAACAAGAAATATTAGAAGCCATAATGATGATGGTGATGGTGATGATGATGAGGAGGAGAAGGAGGATAATGAAAACATAACCCAGTAATTAATAACAACAGAAATTCTGGAAAATGCCTTGGCAAACAACTCAGCTTTCCGTTCCTAATCATTTGTGGAGGATTCTTTTGGTTGATGGAATCTTTGAATGATAAGTTCTAGAATTTCATGATGAAATGATGACAATCATTCACCATAAATTACATGCACATGGATGTGAGTGTTCCTTTATTCATTTCAGTGATGCCATTGCGACCATGCTGGAGCACTGCTATGATTTTGCACTTCTTCATATGATTCTTCTTTGGCTGATTCCTTCCAGGTGGTGGGATTTCATATCACCACTCCTGGATCTACTTTTACATTGGTTGATGGCTAGTCAATGTAAGGGGGTGTCTGACACTGCTGCCTCATGTATGTATGTGTGTGTGTTATGTATGCATGCATATATATATAGAGAGAGACACACATACATATATACATACATACATACGTAAAAAGCACCCACTACACTTTTGGAGTGGTTGGCGTTAGGAACATTGCCAGATCAGATTGGAGCTTGGAGCAGTTGCTGGCTCTCCAGACCTCAGTCAAATCATCGAACCCATGCCAGCATGGAAAATGGACGTTAAACGACGATGATGATGATATATATACTTAATATATATATATATATATATGTTGTTGGCACTCCATTGCTTACGACGTCGAGGGTTCCAGTTGATCCGATCAACGGAACAGCCTGCTCATGAAATTAACGTGCAAGTGGCTGAGCACTCCACAGACAAGTGTACCCTTAATGTAGTTCTCGGGGATATTCA
>NC_068987.1:94895216-94897903 GCF_001194135.2 Octopus bimaculoides
ATATATATATATATATATATATACTTAATATAAATGTATACAGGGACAAAATAATGGAAACACCTTAAAATTTCAAGCAAATTTATTTCAATATGGGGTAGGACTGCCTTGAATTTACGAGGGATGGACTTGTACAAAGTTCGAATTGTTCCCAATGGAATTTTGTCCATTCTTCAGCCAAAACAGTCTGTAGTTCTTATAGTGATGATGGTGGAAGATATTGACTCCTTACTTGTTCTTCTAAAATGCACCATAAATATTCAATGATTATTTACATTATTTACATTCGACGGATATTTGTCCTCATGTTGTTTGTTGTTAACACAACATTTCGGCTGATATACCCTCTAGCCTTCGTCAGGTGTCTTGGGGAAATTTCGAATAATGTAAATAACGTACATAATTCCTCATCTCTTAAATATAGAACTGTATGTTCACTAGAATCCAGTTTTTATTCTCTCTGTTATATCTATGAGACTCTCTCCCACTCCTCCACCACTATCTAATACTGCATTACTTGAAAGATGGTCTGTTGCAGCACTAAAGTGATTTGTGTTCAAACTTACTCTTCTCCCAAATGGCTTGTATATGCAGAAAATAATTTCCCCCCTTAAATCATTGCTTTGAGGGGGTGACTGTTTTCCCTCTTTTATATCTCTGCTTTTTGGTGGTGGTGGTGGTGGTGAGACGTTTTTAACGCAGAATAAATAAAATGCTTAATTTGTAAACATTTAGATAAGACTAGCTAAGTTCAGATTTTGAGTAGGAACAAGATGTTTTTTTTATTTTGAAAGGGTAGCTGAGTGGGGTGGAATGCTGTTACAATGAAATGTTTATCCTAAACTGCAGCATTGCAAGTGAATTTGTTTGAAACTAGATTGAAATCTAGGATGCAGGTTTCACATAACCTGAGCTTCTCTGCACTGTTGAAACTTGATAGAATAATCAGTGGAGGCCATATCAAGAAAGCTCCAAGCATCAGTTTACACTTCTTCAGTACTCTGTTACATTAAACTAACTGTAACAATGAAGGAGATCACTATAACTGCCAGAAATGGCTGTCAGATTTCTCTCAAATGAAACCTAACCTTTTTAGCAAAGGATGGACACATTGCATAACGGAAATCGACAGAAGAGATGATTCCAGCTGGAAGAATGTCTTTGGTCATATGCTTACTGAAAGAAGATTGGTCTGGAGCAAAACATCAACAACAGCATAGACTCTAGACCAAGCTATATTTGTGGGTCTTTTATGTGAGCTATTCAATCTGCTAGAAATGATAGTAAAATCTCATCCAGCCATCTTGGGAAAGATACATCAGGTAATGATTATCTTACATAAGCTTTAAAAAGATGATTGGACAATGTTTGACTGACTTTGATGGTGGCTCTGATCAATCAGGTACTTGCAATTAAATAACAACAATGCCATGACCTCCCCCCTCCATTACCACTGTTCTACACTGCACTATATTAAATAAAACAAATGAAAGACTAGTTTATTGCAGTGTTTCGAGGTTGTTGTCATACCAAAATATTTCCTTTGCCTCAATTCTATAAAAACGTTTTATTCCTCTATCGACAAAAACAACACAATCAGCACAAGCAATACAAACAACAACAACAACAACACAAAGCATAGCATTCTTCTGTTTGTTGTTTAACATGTATCTTCATGTTTTTATATATTTTTATTTGTAGTTTTCTATTTCCCCACCCCCCACCCCCACCCTTACATTCATATTGATTTCTGCATTCCCAACCCTGCTTACACACTCTCCTACCAGCCAACCAGCCAACCAACCAGACCAGCACTATTGATTACTATTTGATCAGTCATGCAAACAATTAGTATTGAATAGTTAATGTTCAAGCTGAAAGAAGAACTGGAAGTTTTTTTTGGTGGGGTGGGAGGTGTGTGTGTGTGTGCTGTTTTGTTGCAGTTAGAGTTGTTTTCAATATCAATGGTTAATGTGATGTGTTGGCCATCATGCTGTTGAGGAGTGTTCAATGCTTGTAGTATGGTAGCACCATTAGACTATTAATTGTTTTCCATACTAAATGAAGACTAATTGTTTGGTGTCACCAATGTCACCCTTTTACTGCCTCTTCAGTTGATCTTTGGAAAAATTGTTGGTAGGAACCAAGAGGTTTTAGAGAAAATTCTAGTAATGTTAATATAGGTGTGTGTGTGTGTATGTGGTGGGGGTGGGGTAAGACAGACAGTAGAGTGAGGGTTGATTGAATTATTTCTTTTTTTTTTCTCTTTGAAAACAGGCATGAGCAACACATTATTTATCACATAGACACAGTTTAATCCATCCTTATATGGAAGTTTCTATCAGCAGGTTTCATTAAATAAAACTACAAACCTATATTTTGTGCGCGCTTAGTATTTTCAAAATATATGTTCGTAGTCTGTGTATATATTATATTATATATATATGTGTGTGTGTGTGTGTATACATACACACACACACAGAGATATATGTACATATATCTATCTATATTATATATATATATATATATATATATATATATATACACACACACACACACACACACTGATTACTTGATTGGTCAAGAGAAGAAAATATATTTAATACCAAAATATATCTCTGAAAAACAATCAAAGAAATGTATAAAAATGCCCATGTGAGGGCAGGGAAAGAGATATCAAATGAAAG
>NC_068987.1:94898207-94906369 GCF_001194135.2 Octopus bimaculoides
GGGAGCTGTTTGTGTTGCAGTTAGTGTTGTTTTCAATATCAATGTGTAATTGTTCTCCCTCACTTGCATTTCATTGTTATGTAAATCCCAAAATAAATTGTAAACTGTCTTTCTAATATCTCTCCTCTTATCAAATGAATGAAATCAGCCAAGTTTGTCATTGATGTCCAGCAAATGAAAACCTTTTTTCTGTACGTATTCTGTGTCCAGGGCTGGAGCATTGCTGACTTGTAGAGTTATATATCTAACCCCTGCTGCCATATTTAGGAGGATGGATTCAGTTCTCAGCTGAGTCCATTGTAAAGATCATGCTACCTGCTCCTCCTCCTCCCTTTTATCAATCAGTAAGGCAGTCATTGTCTAGGGACTCTAATGAAAGGTGTTATGTGGCAGACAAGATTGAAAAGGCAGAAGAAAAACTTCCTCTTTGGTCTAACTCTCATCAAGTTCTCTTGAAAAGAAAAATAGGAATGGAGAATGAAGTGTTGCCTCTTTGCAAATTTGTTGAAAGGTGGGTGAATGATGAGCCTAAATCCAAGTGAACTGGCCTGCCATGAGTATGTGCCTAATAGAGTTTTCAAGAATAACCCATGGAGGTCTCTCATCTTGGGGGAATTTTGTTTTGCTACTTTCATTTTTTTACATGCTTTTTACGTAATACCACACTGTATTGTCGTCCTATTCTCAATAATTTTGTCAACCACTGGAGTTAATAGAGAAAGTAGTTTTATTTACCGTTAAATTATTGGAGTTGATGTTATGTGCCTAAATTGTTACTATTCTTCTCATTATTATTATTATTATTCTTATCTTACAGATAAACGGTGTCAACTTGTTGACTGTTGAGTACAACCGGGAGACGAACACAGAAACTGTAATGGACAAGTCCATGAGAGACATATTAACAGTTGTCTATGACAACACTGGCCTACCAACCCATTTCTTGCCCAACACTGGTCACAATGACTTGAATATTAGCTACACCAGGCATGGAGCCGTAGAGAAATGGCAATATGGTGAACTTACTGAACAACGCATGTACGAGAAGGGAATGATGGTGGAAAAGATTTCCACAAATGGCGCTCAATATCGGTATATTTATAGTTACGGGCTTAAAGTAAGTATAGACAGGGATGTCTTCATTGTTGATTTTTGTTTTTGTCAACACACTCACACTAAATACTGGCCCTCCATTTATATGTGTATATATGTATGTATATATATGTGTGTGTATGTATATCTATATTTATCTTTCTCTCTCTCTTATATATATATATATATATGTATATGTATATATGTATATATATATATCATCATCATCATCATCATCAATGAGATGTCATGTGACTGTGGCTCAGTAGTTTGCTTTCTAGCTACATGAATTCAGGTTCCATTCCACTGCATGGTACTTTGGGTAAGTAAAATTTGTTATAGCCCCTGACTGACCAAAACCTTGTAAATGGATTTGGTAGATAGAAACTAAATGAAGCCTATCACACATATATATATATATATGTGTGTGTGTCAATGTGTTTGTGCTTCCTTGTCTTGAGACTGCATCATAATCGTTAATGAATATCACTGCCATTCTTTTGCAATATTCTGCAAAGAACATCTGTCCTTGGGGAAATATTACCTGGCTTAAAAATAGGGCAGAGTGGCAGCAGAAAGGCATCCAGCCATAGAAAATCTGCCACAGTAAACTCCATCCAACCTATGCAACATGGAAAAGCAGACGTTAAAATGATGATGATGATATACCACCATTGCTGTTGAAATAAAAAAAATGGTTTGAAATTGTGAAACTGAGTTCTGGAAGTTCTGTTTCTGTGTATGTGTCTCTGTGTCTGTTTGTGCGCGTGTATCCATACATGTAACTGCCAATAAATTGGTTGAGCACCCTTCTTTCATTTGTTCACTCACTTGTAAAAATATGTACACATATATATATATATATATATTGCATATATACATACATACACACACATATATATATATATATATATATACATACATATATATATCGTATATATGTACATACATATATATATATATATATATATATATATACTCATATATATATATATACTCATATATATACATATATATATCGTATATATATACATATATATATCGTATATATGTACATACATATATATATATCGTATATATGTACATACATATATATATCGTATATATGTACATACATACATATATATATATATATATATATATATATAATTGCCCAATCTGCTCCCCAAATCTACCCACCACCAGTTGCTTTTGCTCTCCTTTGATTCCATTTTATTCTTATTGACCCCTACAAACCATTTAATTTATTATTCATTTTTTATCCATTAAATCATCCCTTCCTTTGCGCTATGCCCTCTACTTTCTCCCTCCCACCCTTATAGCCTACCCAGTCACACCCCCATCTCTCTTGTCCTCCTCACTTACAACTCTATCATCATCATTATTCTGCTATTCACTTCCCTCATTGCTTCTGCTCTCCCCAGATCATTGGTCATGTTGCACCCCTTATCCCCTACTCCCAACATGCACCCCTCAAACCTACCCTGTTTTTACCATTGTTGCCCCTCTTCCAGCTTCTGTTTCCCTATTTCTGTCTGCTCCATACACTCTTGCAAATTCCCACCCCCATCTACCTACACTCCCAATTTCTCAGTCCCTACTTGCTTCTATTCACTTCTTACCTTGAGGGACCACCTAGACACCTTATCAGCACTATTTAGTGTGTTTACAGTACCCTATCCTCATTCTCTCGCTCTCACTCTTCTGAATGTGAGCAGCCATGTAGCTTCTGCACACCACAAGAAACCTGATCTGTCCCCTGGTATCAGTGGGGGTTCATACTCTTGCATGCCGTGGCAGGACTAGAGCCCTCATTTTGTGTTATAAAGCAGTTGGGATTAATTAGAAACAAGGTGAAAACAGAGACTGGAGCATGATGCAGCTCTTGAATCCCTGGACCCTATCAAACTGTCCAATCCATTTTTGCATGGGACACGGATATTCACTTAAGGGAACATACTTCTTCATTTACATTTGGTGAATGTAGCTTTGACCAAGAGCAATTGGTGTCATTAGATGATATTCAAGCATCCCACAATCATTAGGTATTTTGACCCTGAGTGGTAACGTCCTCCTGTTAGCATATCAGCAGGGGTAGCCAACTTCATCATCTTCTTTTGACTTCCAGCTTAGTTCCTCTCTTTTGTGCTCCATTACCAGTAACAGACTCTTTCTCTTGTCTTTCTCAGCTCATCTTTCTTTTGTGTAATGCTAAAACATGAGAGAGGAAATGAGAAACTAAAACAGGGGATTTTACAAAGTGAGCCTGAGTGGAAAGTCAGAGCTAAAGTAAACATGCAAGAGAAAGAGGGTAGAAGTGATACAGTGATCTTAACATGGAGAGTGAGGATGGGGGGAAAGATAATGGCTTCACTGCATCTTCAGTTATCTCATTTTTTAAATCCCTCTCCCTACAAGTGCACACACACACAAATATGTCAGACTTTTGTCACTCTCTCTCTCAAGGTTTTGGCTAGTCTTGGGCTACAGAAAAAAATTCCTTGTCTAGTGTGGCCTGCGATGGGACTGTACCAGAAAACACATGGCTGGAGAGCAAACTTCTTAACCACACAACCATACATTAGAAAATGCATGAAAAATTAAAATTATCACGATAATTCAAATTATAATATCTTCCTTCCCCCACCCTCAACCACTTTCAATCTTGTCACCTCTTTGACATAAGATTTTTAATGCTTTTTGTTGTTTTTGGTTTCACTTTTCTTGTTTGGTATGTTGGTGTGGATGTTCTTTTAGTTAGTCATTGTCTTCCTCCTCCTCATCATAATCATCATCATTCAGCTCAAGTGAAGTTTCTTGCTGTGTTATATCTACATGTCTCTTCAAATGTTGTACCCTACTTCATTATTGGCTCGTCAGAAATAAAGAAATAAAAATATAATAAATAAAAACATAAAAGCACAAAAATAATCGAATAAATAACATGAAATGAAAAAGGTAAAGAAAATAAACAGAGTACCTACTACTACTACTACTACTGCTACTACTATTATTATTATTGTTGTGTTTCTTCTTGTAATTTCATCAATTGTTTTTAGTCTGTTGCAATAAATAGTGCTTGACATTTTCCAAAGAAACGTTAAATGCCTCCTCGCAGGAACTGACTACTTCTGACCTATTGTCCTTCTTGGGATAACAATTTTTTTGCTTATTTTTTTTCTTTGTTTCTTAATTTTTATTCTCCCAACTGCCAACCTTTTAATGGCACTCTCTAGCGCGCGCGTGTGTGTGTGTGTGTGTACCAGTCTGCATGCATAGTTTCCTCCATTGTGTATTTTCTCACTGCTGCTTACACTACTGTGCTAATTTTGTTCTCCTTCCCACAACTACAGACTTACACACCCTTGAAATATTACTTCATCTCTCCTATTCTCTGGAGTGACCCAATGAGTGGGACTTCGAAGTGACTATGGAATATGGAAGAAATAGCAGCCAAGTTTTCCTGAGATTGCATCTTGCAGTCTTAATATAGAGGGACATCTTGTATAATTCAGTCCAAGATACATAATGCACATGAGAAGGACAGAAGAATTGTGGCAGGAATACATTTTGTCCTAAGTCTACTCAGAGATAATCTGAGATGGATTATGGTATCCCAAAGATTGAGGGATTTTATTGACTGAGCAGTTGTGAGAAATATAAATAATTTGCTTTGTAAAAGAAAAAAAATTTTTGCTTCTTTTTTCATAAATGACAATTTTTTAGCAGGCATAAATTATTAGATCATAAGTTTGTGAGTTCAAATCTGATGCTTGTATTTTTTGTTGTTTTAGTAGCCTCCTTACACTTCATTCTGAATGTGTTTTACTGCCAAAAATAGATAACAAATCAACGTCCAATAAAATCACAGGAAATTCAGATGGACGGTTACCTTTTCTAAAATGAAGTCTATGAATTCTGCAGTTTTGTGACTTTTATCAGCCTGACTATACACACAGAAACATATGCATATACACATACATTTACAATAAAAATTCGACCTAGAAAATGATAATTACACATGTTATGAGAAAATGACACAACCAGTGGTTGTAGGAAATTTGGTATTGTCTAAAATACAGCATTTATATTGGCAAGAAATGCATATTAAATTATTCTGACACATTTAACTATTTTTAAGGTGGTAGCATGCTGAACAAAATGCTTTGTCTCATTTTGTTTGTCTTGACATTCTGAGTTCAACTTCTGTCAAGATCAGATCTAATCAACTAGCAACACCCCACCCACCCACACACTCTCCAAAAATTTCAGGCCTTGTGCTTATTATCATTTAAATTTGTGTTGCTGTATATACGATTTGTTTGAATCCATCTTCAACTGTATATCTCATAAAAATTTTCTTATCTCTTCCAGCCAACTGACATTATTCTTCCAAGTGGTAAGCAATACCGGTTCCATTATGATTCAGAAGGCAATCTGATTTCTGTGACAATGCCCAGCTTAGGAGTGCATAGATTTGCTTACGTCACATCGATCAGATTCCAGCGTTATCTATACTACCCTCCTAAGGCTCAGTTACCATTCATCAAAGACATTGATGGAAATGGAAAGCTGCGGCAGATCCTGTATCCAAGTGAACGCAAGCGAGTCATCTACAGATATAACAACCACTTTCAGCCTGTCACTATTCTGTTTGATGACTCTCACATCAGCTATGGCTATGACAGTCAGACTGGGAAGCTGAATAAACTAGAAGCCTTTTACACGGGTTATGGGTGCCAGTATCTGTATTACCACAGCAGTACCTTGATTAGTAGCATCGAAGTTCAATTCCAGCAAGACAGGCAACTTATCGGTGCCAAATCTTTCTACAACTATGACAACAACTTCCGGCTTACTTATATGCACATTGTGTTCACCAATAACGAGACGACATCGACTAATTTCAGCTATAATACCAACACTGGGAAACTGGCAAATATTAAGCAGTTTAAAGTAAACTGGCCCTTACCTGACAGAGAGATAATCTCTGATGAAAATGTCAAAATCAACCGTGAATATGACCATTACGGAAGACTGAAAGACATTGAGTACAAATTTATAGAAGCTCAACGTTTTAAACTTGAGATCAACTATGACCATACAAATCGAATTCATGAATGGAGACGTAAAATTGGTCATGTCAACTCTGAAGCAGTGGAGTATGTTTATGATATTGATAACAATGTTATTGATGTATTAATTGATGACAAAAGAGCTTGGCACTTTGGCTACGATGCCAATGGAAATATAGCCAAAATCACAACTGATGGTCGGACAAAAGAACTGCACTTTGATGAAGCAGATCATATTAAGAAATACGGGGAAAAATACTACAAATTTGACCCCGATGGTTTCATGGTACAGCGTAATAAGGAACACTTGTATTTTAACTCTCTTGGTCAGTTACGTTCAGTGACGAAAACTGAGGAATATAAAGTGTTCTTCTCCTATGATCCAATTGGGAGACTTGTTGTTTTTAAAGACCTTGTAGGCAATGTACTGCAGTATTTTTATCTGGATGTGGAACATCCTGAACGAATAACACACACCTACAATCATGGAAATGGGGACACCACACAATATCATTATGATGAACTTGGCCATTTAGTAAGCATGGAACGGCGTGGAAATTCCTATTATATTGCAAATGACCCAACTGGAACTCCTCTTGTTGTTTTTGACATCCAAGGGAATGTTATGAAACAAATGAGCTATGATCCTCTTGGTTCAGTAACCTCAGACACTAATCCCCATTTTGAATTCTCTTTTGGTTTCCAAGGAGGAATCCACAATCCAATTACAAAACTTTTACACATTAGAAACCGAGTTTATGATCCACAAATAGGACGATGGGTCGCACCAGACTTTTCAAATGTATTTGAAAAGGTCAAAGATGCAATTGAGAAACCAGAGGTGTTAAATATCTACCAATATCACTTATTAGTCAATTTACATACGAAAAATCGGAAATACCCATTAACAGGTAAGATCTGAAACCAACAGGAGTTGGGATATTTTTTTACCTATTGAGATTTAAAAAAATTATTTATGGCTAGATATGATGTCTATAAATTGTTCTCTTCATAGATTGTTATTACAGCTTCACACATACAAAGCACTGACCATTCTTAGTTCACATTACTTACTTTGATTTGATTGAAGATGTCAAAAGACTTCAATTATATAATTGTAATAATTAACAATTTCATTAGGTTTTGCATTCCAAACATGAGTCAAAGAGAATCATACATAAGTTTAGATCATTAGACATGAGTTGAAATTTATTTAATCAAATAATTATTAATATGTTGTAAATATGTCAAAAGTGCATTTGCTATTTAATTTATTTTTACTTGAAACAAAGGAAATGTAATATATGCAAGTAATATAAATCATTTGTAAAAGAATGATTTGATTGACCATTTCTGCCACACATGTATGTCCATTCTGCTTAGGTCCCTCTCTTATCCAGTCCTTGACGTTGTCATTCCTTCATCATCTTTGGCATTTGCAAATGTGTTTTCTATCCATTCAGCCTCCCAAAATGTGAATACAGAGCTTCTGAGCCAGTTTATAATATGACCAAAGTACAGCAGTTTTTCTTGTTTGTCATTCATCACCAACGATATTCTTTTTTCATCTCTTCCACAACTGAATCGCACTCATTCTAGAGGCCACTGCAAACACCGGTATAGCACCTCAACTCAAATGCCCTCAGTCACACTTAGAGTTCATGAGTCACACCCTTAAAATGCTACTGGTCAGAACAGGGATTCGAGAAGTTTCAACTTGATGCTTTTGTTGAGGGCACAGGTTTTCTCTATTACATTGAGTGATCTTCAAGCTGATTTTCCTGCACCAAGTCTAGCTCTGTTTTCCTGGCTGCAGTCTACTATTTAGGTAGCAATTGAACCCAGGTACTGAAATTTGTTGACCCTCTTGGTATTGCATAGTAATCTTCTCTTGTTCTCTGGTGGTCACCATGATTGTTTTGGTGCTGAGAGACTCAACTAATTTTGTTAATAAATCTCTGATACGCAACTATGAGAAAGTGATTCACACAATGT
>NC_068987.1:94906743-94921743 GCF_001194135.2 Octopus bimaculoides
AATGGTCAAGATAAGTATGGGAGGAGGATAAAATAGTATCGGTGGTTAGAATGGCGACAGGAGCGGTGTGAGGTGTGAGGCTGAGGTGATGGTGGTATTGTAGTGGTTATATTGGTTGTAGTGGTGAAAGTGACTGTCAAGGTAACCGTCATGATAACGTTGATGGCGGTGTATGTGGTTGAAGTGGAAGCAATAACAATGCTGCTGATGATGTTGGTGGTTGTGAACTGCTTCAGATGATTCTTGTTTTTAAAGGGGTTTTTTTTTCTTAAAATTATATGGCTGTGTTATTTTTTTTACCTCCACCAAGGAGGTTATGCTTTTGCCGGCGCTGGTTTGGGAAATTGGGCGATTTTCAGCAGTAGCATTGGCATGCTTATAGTTGGTGTTTCATTCCTTGCAGTTTAAGTCATTGTATATATGTTTCTAGTTTTTCCTGGAAGGAATTTGTATACTGCACAAACTTCAGATTTTTCGGCATGTTTATTAAATTCTCAAACTTAATCAGGGCCAGGTTCAGAAGTGGGTTCTTATATGATTTAAGATTATAAGAATCCTTCTCAACCATTTCTATATAATTATTGTTATCCTTTTATTCACTTGTATCCATTCCATTATTCACTTTTTTATTTCTATTTTTATCAAAATAACAATTCTTTCCACCTGAGCCTGTTAATAGATTCTGCTGTTTTGCCCGAAAGAGATTCCATGTATCCTATCCTTTGATGGAATTGAGATGTTCTTGGTAGAAAGTACCAGACTCTAAAAAAAACTAAGTACTGGTGTTTATTAATTCATTCGCGTGAAAATTCTTCAAGGCAATGCCCCAGCATGGCCACAGTCTAATGACTGAAACAAGTAAAAGATATATGCGCTCACAAACACAAATGTTATGGAGTTGTAACTGCATTGCTGCACAGTGGCAGTTCTAACTTATTTATTTCAGTAGCGAATACATACGTGTGTGTGTGTGTGCATGCGGATAGGTGGGTCTATTTCAAATTTCAGATTGACTAACAATACAATGACTTCCTTCTCTTTTGAATCTCATTAAATTAATATTATTGAAACCAGAGTTAAGTCAGTCTTTATTGTATGAATTCAGAAAACTATATCTTTATTTATTTATTTACTCCACCTTAGATATAAATACTAAAACAACGTACTGTAGCACCATATTATTGTATTATTCATTTTACATAAATCATTTTTTTTTTCTTTTTTTGTTTTCACACAGAAGGAAAGACTTTAAAAACAAATTTTCCCTCTGTGCTGCTCATATTGCATTGGGCAAAAAACAAAATAAGGCTTACTAATATAATTGCTAGACCTTCAACATGTAATTTTATTTTCAGTAAACCTACGTTTAGCGAGTAATATCTTCCATTGTTCGCTGCACTCTTACATTAGATTAAATTATTGGCAGCGAACAGAAAGGTCAAAATAGTTTGCAAGTATGCTTATCTCGACATGGAGGTGTTTCTAGTCTTTAGTTTCAAACTTAGCGGATGTCATGAAAATTTATCCTGGCTCTGTAGCTGACATTTACTTACAAATATACACATAGAAAAACACTTGACCAGACATTATGTTCAAACTGACTCCTGTATAGTATAAATGCATTTAAAAATCTTATTGCTGATGACTAAAAATGTAAAGACTCGGTAAATAGGCCTCACAGCTGTTGAATCAAGAAGAAAGGAAAAGCTTTCGGTGATTTTATGAAACAGGGCTGTAAATCTTTCCTAAAGTTTAGGATTGTGGGACTTTTATAAACCAGTGCTTAGATTTGAAGTGGATCAGAAACAACTTCTTATCCTGGGCTTATTAACAGTCTGGTAGATATGTAACTGAAGTGAACCCAGCCACATGAAATTAATTGTACTAAATGAAATATGCATGTGGGGCATATGGCAGCATGGAATAATGATGAAGAAGTCTACACCATTACTGTAAACTTTTCATTGTCTATATTTATATATATATATATATATATATTTTCATTAAATTTGTGCTTTAATGACAAAGTTCTACTGTTATATATATATACACAACAGCTGGGTTTTTTTTTTCACATTTTACCCAAATTTTTAGGCCATAAATGCATAATCCTTTTTCGCTTCAAGAGAAGAACTGATTGAATTTCAGTTGTTCTGATTGCTGTTTTTGCATCCATCAAAATCCACAATTTATGAAAAGAATGTTGGATGCTGGAGTCTTCTATATTGGGTAGATTTGAGGACAGAAATTGTAGATCATCAAACTATATTTAGCAGTGTACTTGACACCATGAGCTTAAAACATCCTCTTGATTTTTTTTGCTCTGCTGTATAAATATTGATGAACGAAAATGGATGATACAACCATTACTCAACTCCAATGATCTTTCTGGCAAACGCTGTTTTCATAGGGAAGCTGGATATATGATTTCTACTTTCTTTATATTCTATGCAATTAAATTAAAATAGCCATCTGTGTGTCAAACTTAATGTGTAGAGACAAATATGCCTTTCCCTATGCTTATCTCTATACATGGACACACCCCAACCACTCATTCCTTATTAAGTGCTCCCCTCACTTCCCATGGAACCCCATTCTCACTGATCCCTAGATCATTTTGCTTTATGTCTACTACACACGTTTTCTTATTCTTTTTATGTTTCATTTTCTATCATTTTTCTGATGAAACACTCGAAATGTTTAGAGTTTTCCTTTCTTTTTAAGCATTTCACCAATCCAACATTTGCTAAAATTTGTCCCCTAAATTGTCGTCATCTTTTTTGTGTTATCACCTACTTTATATATATATATATATATGTGTGTGCATACACATGCATATACACACACACAATTATGCATACATAGATGCATAATTCTGAAGTTATTTCTAATGTTTTTCTTACATCTGCGATACATAGCAAAATAAAACAAACAAAAGGAAAGAGTATAGTCGTCCTTCAAGAAAACTAAATGATAATTTCTGCCTGATTTACTTTAGTAAGCATTCTTCTGTTTATCATATTATACCTAATTCTTTTCCCAGCAGACACTAGTTTCCATATACCACTATGCCACTAATGCAGCTGCTCTTTTTGCAACTTTCACATATTTTTTATATCAATAATGATAGAGAAATCAATACACTATACATTAATCTTTCAATATTTTTTCTGAGTTTGTATATTCATATATATATGTGTGTGTGTGTAAGTGTTGTGTGTGTATCCATAAAGTTTTGGATGAAAATATGTTTATTAATAATGTTCACTGATGTTGCCATAAATATATATCTTTATATTTGGGTGTGTATCTATACTGACACACACACACAAATATCTTTGTGTGTGTGTACGTGCATGCATGTATGTGTTTACTTCAAATATTCCATGCAACTTCTTTCCATACCCTGTTTCTCATCAGGAGTATCTTTATTTTGGATTCTGCTTCCAGGAGGTCACTCAAATTAGTAACAAAGTCTAATTTCCCAACAAAGAAAAAGTTTAATCTCTTCAACTTAGAATTGAATATTATCATCTTACTCTGTATTAGCCATACACTGCTTATCATATGCGTGTGTGCGTGTTGTTCACTCTATCACTACTGAGAGATTTCTATTTAGCACTTGCCTCTCTAGTTACCAGTTTTAGATAAATAAATAGTATTTACTCTATGGCGTACACTGTGTATTGCATCTCTCAACTATTAAGCCAAAAACGTTTAGCTTCATCACTTTTTGGACTCTTTTCTAATTCATAAAATGCCTTTGCTTAAATCACTTCACCATGTTGTTTCACCACTTCTTTATAGTAACTTGTAATCTCCTCCTTTATCTATGTCAGTCTCTTCAGATCATTGCTTTCTATGACTTCTTCCACATGTTCATTCCAGTTGAATCACTTGATACACTACTTGGATCCTCTGGTACTCTACTTCTCATTCTTTTTTTCACTCCCAATTTCTCTCTCTCTCTGCTCTTTTGTCCTCCATCATTCATTCTTACAACCCTTATTCATTCAGCAAAGCATGCTTGCCTCTTTTCTGGCCAGCCTTCACATTTCCCTGCATTTAATGCCCATGTTTCTCTGTTATAGAATATCATACACTTCAAGAGAGAAACCCTTTGTTACCACCTGAGATAAAAGCTCTTTGAACTTTTTTTTTTTACCTTCCTGTTCTTACTTTAGCTCCTCTGTTTTCAGAACATCTACCTCCATAGATAACTACCTCCATAGATAACTTAGATCACCAACTTCAAAAGAACCTTTACAATATTACAAAGAATATATTTCTTCACTGCTTTTACTGCTAACTACTTTTGTACATTTTACAACCTTTAAAGTTTTCTTTCTCTGCCATCTTGCGATCTCACAATACCTCGTATGTGCCTTTGGTTCAGATTTGGGATAGTGTATGAAATTCTTACACACTCCCTTTCTTATAAATAACCACTTCATAGAAGGTAGGGGAGTCTTGTTTTCTGTATTTGTAAACTAAAACTTTCATATTTAAATCCTCTCAATTTCATGTTTGAAATTCTGATCTAATTCTTTGTCAGTTTCAGCTACGAGCACTACTAGTTCAACAGTATACACATGTTAGGATCAATCAGTTTCATAGGCTTCTGCTTTGAACTGGAAAACTATAAGAGACGAGCAACTGAGAATTTGCGTAACACCTTTCTATATGCAACTTATTTAACACAATTCTCTTTCTTTTCTCAGTCACGTTAAAACTTTCCTATTATTTGAACCACCAGGATAGTTAGAGTAGCAGATAAAAAAAAAAAACCCTTGGGTTATTTATTCTGTCTCTTTGCATTCTGAATTCAGTTCCTGCTTTGATTATCTTTGCCTTTCATCTCTCTGGATGGATGGGTGAAAATAAAGATCCAAACAAATACTTGATGGTATTAACTGACATTTCTCATCAAATCTGCTGGCGTTGTGGCTAAATCAGAAACCTGTAGGTGATTCTTTCAAGAATTTTTCCTTTGTTTTTGAAGCAGTTGACATCTCCCTGCACTACATGGACCATCAAAACAGTAACCAAACCCCCCTGATATCTCACCTGACTACCTTTAAAAAACATTGTAAATTATGTCCTGAGTTACTTGCCTCTAGAAACAGATCGAGTGACCATGGTTAGAATTCTCTGACCATATAATCTGATTTGGTTTAAACAATAGGAGCCACAATATCTTGATTGACAATGTCTGGAATTGGCCCATTTCGTTTGCTACTGAATATAAGAGAGTGATAGCAGAGAGGACAAGTTTCAGTGAGACAAATGGTGCCAGCCATAGACAACATCAATTGATGGAGGAGGAGGAATGTAACTTTGACCCCAGATGGTATTGTTGCTTTTCTTGTGTCTTGGTCATATTCTTATCGCTGGTCCCTTCATTTTGTCTACTTGACTGATCCCTCTTTCAGCAACCTTTCATAAGAAAATTTCCCATCTTTTTTTCTTTCTCAACATGAAGGAAACTAAAAGAACTGTTTTCATTCTATATCCTCCTTTCTGTAAAGACGTCTTTCTTTGCACTTTGTAATCCAGAACGGTCCATACACTAATCCTCTTGTGTTAGAACATTAACAAACCTCTTACTTCAACCTTTCCTTCATGCCCCATTTACTCTCAAGCTTCTCTTCCAGTTGTCCCCGTGTGCTTATCACTCTCTAGTTCCTCCCAATCTTGCTCTCAGTTTTCATATCTTCCTCCTCCTCCTCCTCCTCTAGATTATTATCTTTTTTTGTCTCTTGAGTTTCTTTACCTTTTATTGTAACATCACTAGAGTCTTTGTTGAATGCTGCATTCTTTTCTTTTGCTGAATATTCACAATCAATTGTCTACTCCATTTTCTATTGGGTTTGAAGTCTTATTTGTTTGCTTCATTGGTAGCAAATCACGTGATTGGTAGACTTTTATAAGTTCATATCACAAATAGCCAGGTTGTTTGCATTGCAGAACTCCAACAACCTTCATTTATTCTATATTTTTATCCTCTTTATACATAGGAGTAGCCATTGTAGTGTTGCTCAGTGTGTCAGTTAAAGACCCCAGCTGTGATAACAAGGTTTCTCATTCATTATCTCAGTAGCCTGCGAGGAAACCTCATTGGAAAGTGCTTTTGTTTCAGTGGAGAGATCACTGTTGCTCTCATGCTATTTACGATGAGTATAGACTTAATTATTCAGTCAGATACTCCTCTGACTACTTTGAATATTTTGCCTCTGCCAAAAATGTGCACACTCCATCATCCCAAGTAATTTTTACCTGAATTCCTTGCTTAATGGCAATATAGTATGAGAATTGATTTGATGATTTAAGATTAATACCAATTTAGAAAATTACTATTTGTCAATCTCAATGAGAGATATTCAGCAACAGTACTTTGGAATAAAGATTGTTTGCCAACATAGCATGGCAGTCTTAAATTACAGCAACATTCGTCCTAGACCAGGACTGCCATATTATGTTGGCAAACAATCTTTACTCCAATACCAATTTAATAAAATAAGAAAGATTAAAACATTTTCTGTTTACCACTAATAGGGATATATGTGGATTTGGAGTCTGTCTTTTCCATGAAGTAATATAATATGATAATTAGCAAAAAGAATGAAATTATGTAATTGGTTATGTTAGTGTTATGACTATCTTTTTGATGCTACTTAGTTTGTTCAATGCAGCTCAAAGAATGTTAAAAATGGCTTTTTTGGGGGATAGAATTGTACTGAGGACTTCCTCCTGAAGCATCAACTGTTAGTATTACAATACTAGGCTTATGTTCAGAGTGATGAACTTCACTAATTACCAAACTTATAATTCTCAAATCCAACCATGAACAGCATTAACAGCAGCAGCACCAATGCTACAAAATTGGCGTCTTTGACTTTTCACCTGAAGTGCTACATTTAAATATTGTCTGAGCCAAAGATGGGTCTGTAGGTGTTGGAAATCATTTGTAACTAAAGAAGGTATTTAGCAATAGAATGAATGCTCAGGTTGTTGAAAAGATTTTGAATGGAATTTGACTCACTAGCGAAAACACAAGTCTTGTGATTAGGACGAGCATGTAGATCTCTGGATTAAAAAGAAGTGAAATATTTAATAGATTCTTCTCTGAAACAATCAGATTGATCTGGTATCACCTCTTCACTAGAAAAGGATGAAATGAGATAATTTCATGACTCATGAACGGGTAAAATCAATACTTTTAACCAATCAAATACTTTTACCTCTACAATAAATATATCAAGAAAAAGACAAGAAATAAAATCTAAAAAAAAAAGGTGCAACATAGCTGAATTATTGTTGATAGTCTGGATAATGCGGATGAAGTGTCAGTATGACCCTGATACAATAGTCACCAACACAGTATAAAGAAGAGAGAGGAGTAACATGATTGAAGCATTAGAAATGGGTAAAGAGGTAAAGTATTGCATGAAAGGCAGAACATTATTTTAGTCTCTTTTCTTGATTCAGAGTTCAAATTCAAGCAAGGCCACATTTTTTTTTTTAAATCTGTGACAATTTTGCAAGACTATTTCTGTGGCCATATTCGTAGCTGTGGAAAGGCAATTAGTGAAGAGGTAAATAAAAGATGCATTTGTGCAAGGAGTCTCATTTTCAAATTGAATTACTGCACTTTGTTGTTGGGTTTTAATTTTTGGATTTAAAATTTTGTCAACATCAGACCAATCCATCTTCTGCCTCCAACTTCTTTGAGCTTCATTTGATCTCACTCCTAACATTGTTTTTGTATTGCTTCTTTTAGTGAATTTCTCTCCAAGTGCAGTAGGCAATTTTTCTGTAATTACTTTTACTTCATGTCAGTGATACGGCCAACAATGGTAATAAACTGGTATCAGCTTGCTTAAATAGATCCTAAATTTCCTTTTTATAATGAAAACCTCTCAAGATCACATTCATTATTGAGTAGATATGATCCAATTTTGCTTTCTATAACTGTTTCAGTAGATTATAGATATAAATTTGTGTGTTGAGGCTTTGTAATATGGCTAATCAGTAGATATGTTTCCCAGTTATTTTGCAATCAATATTTACATTCTGTCACTCATTTTTTTTTTTTTTTTTACAGATCTTGCCGACTGGCTGCTGCTTCTGGGCTATGATGTGCGGAGTTTGGCACCAGATGTCACTTATACTGGTGAAATTCGGGGCCACAAGAAGGGTTGCCATGACGTCGAGTTGCTACCAACATCATCTGCATTTGAGTGCACTTTCCGCCGTGACATGGACAACTTACTTATGATGTCAACTGTATCGAGTTCAAAGATCACACCAAAGCAGCCAACCCCTGTCTTAAAGCCAGCACATGTTCCTTTCATTCTTGGGAATGGAATCATTCTATCAGTGGTTGATGAGCGTGTTCTTGTAAACTTTGTCGATAACACCCCAGAGATCTTACGTAAAACTGCCAGTGTTTTGTTGAACAATTCTGATATTATCGATATGCACTTCACAATTAAAGGCAAAGCTATCCACTACTTTGTCAAAGTTGATACCAATCAGGCTGACATGGATCTTGGAAGTCTTAATTTACGGGGCAAGCCGGTGGTTTTCATGGAAAATGGTATCAACATAACAGTTCACAAGATCCAACATACTGACGGCTTTCACGCAAGAAGCCACGAGGAAATCGACATTCGGTTGCACGGCAACTACAGTATCATGAACATTCGGTATGGAACTGATGTAACTCACGAGAAGCACCGGGTTTTGCAGCATGCTAAAGAGCGTGCTGTAATGCATGCTTGGGCTCGGGAGAAATATTGGCTGCAGAATAGCTTGCCAAGTGAATACCTTTGGTCCGAGCAAGAGAAATATGAAATCAAAACTGTAGGTTATGCTGAAGGATATATAGGGATATACATTCGAAATCCTGAAGAATATCCAGAGCTTGCTGATGATTGCAATAATATTAGGCTGCTTAAAAGGACAAGATAAAATAATAATAATAATAATAATGATAATTATTATTCCTTATTTTGTAAAGAAATAAAAAAAAAAATGCAGTAAAAAAATTTTAAAAATTAAATAAAGACAAGATAAAATGAAACAAAATAATTGCAGAACCAACAATAGAGACAACTTTAAAGAAAAAAAAAATATAAATTTAAAAAAAATAATATAAAAATGAAACCAAAAGATTTTTAAAATGTGACAATAACACCTGCGATATATAAAACATTTACTAAATGTATGTGTGTGTGTGTGTGTGTGTGTGCATATATGCATGCATGTATGTGTGTGTATATATATATATATATATATATATATATACACATATGTACATATGCACATCATATACATGTCATATATCTACATACATACATATGTATGTATGTATGCATCAAACAATGTTGTATGAATATATATACATACATGCAAATACAAATCAAAATACATCTATAAACATGCAGATGTTACAGAGAAAAAAAAACAAGATATTGCTTATTTGTGAAAGGAAGAGATAAAATACCATAAACTAATGAAAGTGGTGTGTGCGAGTGAGCGTGTATAGATCTGTATATATATATATATATATATACACACACACATAATGTGTGTGCATGTAAAGATATGTATATGTGCATATATGTATATGTAATAAAAATGTAGGCATGTGTGTGTGTGTGTGTATATATATGTGTACGTGTATATATATATGTATATATATGTTTGTGTATATATATATGTACATATATGTATGTGTGTATAAATGTATATATATATATATATATACACATACAGATATATATGAACTTGGGATGCAAATTAAACAACAATTAGTAGAATTTAAAATGATAAAAAGACATTTTTTATAGTCTTGTTTTCATTTCATGGAGGAGATTTTGGGTTTGACAGAACCAGTGTATGCTTGAGTGAGAGAGAGAGAGAGAGAGAGAGAAAGAGAGAGAGAACAAATGAGTGAATGAACGTCAATGCTGAGATATTTCAGAAGTCTCTTTTTCTTCTTTTATTTTTTCCAAAGAAAACATTTTTTTCCAACTTAAGGGGAGAAGAAAAAGATTAAATTAATTGAAATAAACTAAAACTATTAAATGATTTTTAAAAAAAAGAGAAAGGGAAAATTGTGAGGAAAAAATTCCTAAAATTTTTCCAATGCACCTCCCAAAAACTATTCCCCTCCAATTGAATCCCCTATTTGCCCTTGTTTACCACGACCTAGAACAACCCCATCCCACTACCGCTGCTGCTGCTGCTGCTGCTGCTGTCACAACTACCATGGAAGAAAGGAGGAAGAAAATTAAATAAATCCAATAACAATTCTATTTTTTTTATTTAATTTTTGGTGGGATTAAAACAGCATCACCAGTAAATGATGAAGTACAAAACAGCTACACCATGAACGTCAGCACCACCACTACCAACAACAACAACAGCAACAACAACAACAACAATTGCACTAATAAAAAAGAAGAGCAAGATGAATAAAAACTGCAAACAACGAGAACAACTCTGATTAATGAAACTGGGAACAGGACTAAATGGAGGAGGTTTAAAATTAATTAATTAATTAATAAAATGAAAAAGAATAATTAGTTGAAGTAAACACCACAAACATCAGCTATAATAATAATAATAATAATAATAACAATAATAATAAGTACAATATGAGCCATGATATTGAGTAATATTAAAATGATCTTGTATTAAGAGAAACAGAGAGAGGGGGGGAGAGAGAGAGCAGTTGCCCTTTTGTAGCTACTTCTGCAAATTGGAAAACCTTCCCGTAAAATGTGATATAAACATTCTACAGTTCTTCCAGCTACACAAACACACATATATATACACACGTTCACGCACACGCATATATATACACACATGCTCACGCACATATATATGGTGAATATACATGTGTGTGTAGATATATATATACATACATTATGGATACATATGTGTGTATATAAACATATGTATAGTGTATATATATATATATATATATAATGGATGCACATATATGTATGTGTGAGTACACGCATATGTATATACATAGAGAGAGAGATGGGAAGAGATAGAAAGAGATAATATGTAAGTGGTAGGTTTGTGTCTGTGTATAGATGTGTGTGTGTGTGTGTGGAGGGGGTTTGTGTAAATGTGTATACACAGCTGCATGCACACACACACACACAGAGCCATCTTCTGATTGCTTTCTCCTGATTCTGACATAATCCTCCAAACTCTGTTCTTTATCTTTCTTATCACCATCATCACCATCACCACCACAACCTACATTTTCTTCCTCCCATCCCCCCCTCCTCTATGCAACAACTACTTACTCACCCCTTTCTCTTTTCTCTCTCCCTCCATCAACCTATTCACTAAACATGTGTTTACCTCTTCTGTTATTGCTGTTTCTTGCTAACAATGCCATTTTATGAGCTTTCTTTCTCTCTGGATTGCTTCAAACTGTTTACTTGTCTATGACTGTGTGCATGAGCTTTCATAGGTCTGTGTCTGTCTATCTATTTATATACATACATACATATGAATATCTGAATCAAGTGAGATTAAATCTGGATGTATCTAACTCCAAGTTCAAAATTTAATCCAAATTATCTCACCTTGTTTTAGATTCTGATGTGTCTTTGCCTCATTTTTACCCCTACCCAGGTACACTCACCTGATAAACAAAGGATGAAAGGTAGGCATTGAGTGCAGGAACAAGTGTTTGTGTATTTAGGGGAAAAAGAATGCAGAGGAAGGAGCAGTATTTCGCACATTCTGGCTTCATTCTCTACACAATCAACAATGCAGATTACATCTGCTACATGTTCACTTTATATATGTATATACATGCACATACATGTATATATGTATGTATATATATATATACACACACGCAAATATATGATGATGGGTGTATTTTGTTCAGATATATGTATATATAATAAGTTCATGTACAAGCACACACAGACACACACTTGTGTGCGAATAACTGGGGGGAGCACTGTATGAATGTAAACTCTCTTGTTGCTATTACGCTCTTCTTAATTTTCCCTTATCAGTTTCTTCATCATCATCGTTTTTATTATTATTATTATTATTATTAAGCAGATTTGGTAATAAATTGGACAAATGTTTTAGCAGCAGTTCTTATAGCTCTTTACATTCTGAGTTCAGATAAGGCAAGGTCCACTTTGCCTTTCCTTCTTCCAGAGGTGATAACATTAAGTACCTGATAAATACTGTGGTTGATATAATTGACTAATCCACTACTGCTAGTGTTGCTGGCCTTGTGTCAAAATTTGAAACTAGTTATTACTATCATCATCATCATCATCATCATTAACCTGAGGTCCATATAATATGAGAATCATTTAAAATTATTTCTGCTCATCTATGAATTTATAGGTTTGTGCTATTATTATTATTATTGTAAATATCATCAACACAAATCACTGCATCATCATCATCATTGTCATTATCATTATTGTTATCCAGATTGGCAGGTAGATAGGTGAGGGTTTAACTGATAAAAGAGGGCTATCTATTGAAATTCAGGCATTCATTTTTGCTTAAACTATAAACAAATATAGACACACACACACACACACACACACAAAGAAAAGTGACAAGATTCACGACATTTGACCAGAAAATTTTCTTGGGCATATATATATATATATATATATATATACACATCCGTGCATCCCTACACATGTCATGCCACTGGTGGGTGTCTCTATTGATGTGACATTGTATCATATGTAGTCCTTGATTAGACATATCATGACACACAAACAAAATATCTCATGGCTGTCATAGTTAATAGCTTTGAACATGGTTTTTTTTTGCCTGGAGATGGTTTCTCCAAGAAATATGTAGAATTAAAGAGAGAGTGGGTGGGGGGCAGAGGAGAGAAAATGTGTCACCCTGACAGTAAACCAAACTGATTTTTTTGCCAGCAGTACACTTGCCTCCATCAAATATGATTTCTATTTCTATTTGTCAAGAGTTACAACTGCTCACAGCTGTCGTCATTCCTCTTTTGCTCTCTCATTCACATCTTTCCTTACGTTTCTCTCTCTCCATATATGCGTGTGCATTAATGTCTGCATAATGTGAGTGTAAGTGCATCTTTACGTGCATGTTGGTGTTAAGGTGTGCTCTTGTATTTACATTTCCTCAGTTAAACAAATAAAATGTCATCTCTAATGGATTCTTACAGCCACCCACACTCTCTGAAATTCTCCGAAATAGCAGTGAGTCTATCAAGTGCAATAGAGAGCAAGCTTTATTACCTACATTCACAAAACACACAACACCACTCTTGTTACACTGCACATTTCTACCATGTGTGTGAGTGTGAGTTTGCTACAAAATCATAAACTCACAAATAAGAAACTGAATCACACACACACAAAGGTCTAGTATGATGACAAGTTAGCCACTATCAAGGTAAAGACTGGAGTAGTTGAAACCCATCAAATGAACATTACTTTATGACATGAATCATTTCATTACAAGATGCAGTAGAATTAGATCTTGCAGTCAAAATGTTGGATGAGATCAAACAAACAAAACAGAGCCGTTTGTAAGAAAGTTTTTTATTATGTATGTATTAATATATGAATGTGTATACACCATAATATACTAATACATATATAAATATATCACCATAATTTAATGTCCCTGCTCCTTGTTGGCATGGGTTTTATACACACACACATCCACCACCCACACACCTGTATATATGAGGCTGAATTTGGCTACCTTGTATAGGTTTAGATGTTGATGTGTGCATGTATGTGTGTGTGGAGTGAGAGAAAGAGATTACTGTATGCTTTAATACATATACATTCATACATCATAAAAGACCTCCATATGGCTTTTGTTTAAACTACTACTTCTACTACTACTACTATAATAAATAAGCCAATGGAACTGCACATTTCTCTCTCTCTCTTTCCTTCTCTCTCTTCCATTCAGACAGTGCATCTTGGCTGGCGCTGTGCCATTGAGCCGTCCCTTCCTACCCTGGTGCCTAAGTTCAGCAAAGTAGTACAATAAGTATTAAGTGTAAGAAGGCCTGAAGAGAAGGAGAGTCCAGCTGCTCTGCTTCCTCTTCTGCATCCTCCTCCGCCTCCCTTTCAAAAACGTGGTATTCCAAGAAAGCAAAAAAAAAAACTAATCCTGCACAGGTTTGTCTCCATGGCTACTAATCAAATGTGCAGTCATAATGCTGCTAATTCAACATCGTCCCAGTCTCCCCACCCCCTTCCCAAATATCTGTGACATGTATAAACCTAGTATTTAATAATGATTGCACATCCAATAGGTGCTTGATGATTAATTTTCGTTTCTGTTTTAGTTTTTTTTCTTTTTTTTTTTCTTAACTTCTATATTAAATAAGTAAAATGCATTGCATTTTCATGCACTAACCGGTAAATATCAATGTTTCGTGTAGGCATTAGGCTCTCTATTGACTATTCTGTGTAGGAGTGTGTGGTTGTGCTATAATGAAAAAACATCACTGTTTTGCTGGGGTCATTTCTTTTATCAAGTGTATTTTCAAAGTTATTTTCATATTTTCACATGAGTTCCTTGATGTTTGTTTTAAAAAGGACAATTTTTAAACTCCATCGTCAGCCTTTCTCCACATTTGTAGTGACATCTTCAAGATGCTTTGATGTTGGCCTACATTGCTGCTTCTTTAGTGTAGGCAGATCCTACCTAATAAATTACTGCTGGAATTTTAATTTTGACAGATTTATGCATCATCAGTGAGGGCTTTTTTTGCTTTTGGTTTGTGACTAGAGTATGTTGTTTGTGTGTTTATTTTAGGTACAAACCACACACAAAGGCCATTATATAAATTAGATATATTCAAACTAGAGAATAGATAAATAATCATAAACTTCATAAAATTGAATCCAAAATATATTACATTAAATCATTAACTGATACCATTTCACCTTCATATTCAATAACAAATGACTGCAGGCA
>NC_068987.1:94925343-94925575 GCF_001194135.2 Octopus bimaculoides
GTATATATATATATACGTATATATATGTATATATATATATACGTATATATATATATATATATATACGTATATATATATATATATACGTATATATATATATACGTATATGGAATGTTTACAGATTTATATATGTACATATGTTTATGAATTTGTATATACGTACAGATGAATGTGTGTGTGTGTGCCATTTATATATACAAACAAAATACATATGCAATATAATATTTTGAAT
>NC_068987.1:94925585-94927918 GCF_001194135.2 Octopus bimaculoides
TATATATATATATATATATATATATATATATAGATAAGTATATATATATACACGTACATATATGTGTGTGTGTATACATATGTATGTGTATGTATGTATATGTATACGTATATATATATATATATATGTATACGTATACATATATATATAAGTATACATATACATACATATATATACATATGTAAAAATATATTTATATATATATATATATATATATATACACACACACATATATCTTATCTTTTACGGGTTTCAGCCAGAGGCTAAGGCCATGCTGGTGCACTGCCTTTACTGCGTCTGGGGATTTTTCTAATATTGCTTCTGGTGAAAAAGCGATTTGGACATTGCCACTCTTCTTTGGTCCACCTGCCACAATGTGGGTTCATCCAGAATTGCAGATGAAAATCTGTCTAGACGTTTTTTGAAGACTTCTATGTCTACACCTTGAAGAGATGTGATGTTCTGTGGTAGGGCATTAAAAAGTTGCAGTCCCTTGAATCCCAAGCTATTACAATATTGGATTCGTATCCTCGATGGAGAAGATGGAATTTCTGGTACTGTGTAATGCTGTCCAGTTTGTGGATTATCGCAGATTTCAGTCCTGAAATTTGGAGCCACACCTTCCTTTATTTTCCACATGTATAGCACTGTATATATGTATACATATATATATATATGTATATATATATATATATATACATACACATGTATTTATGTGTGTGTGTCTCTCTCTATATATATATATATATTTATATATAAGTATATATATATGTGTGTGTATATATATACATGCATGTATATATATGTGTGTGTGTATATATATATATATATATATATATATATATATTTGTATATATATATATATATATATATTTGTATATATATATTTGTATATATATATATTTGTATATATATATATATATTTGTATATATAAGTAGACACACACACACCCATGTTCATAGGGTGGTGGTATTATGTCCACCCACTTAGAATTAATTACTCTACCATAATTCTGAAAGTGAATAAAATATTCAATCCATAATCTTTAGTCCAACAAAATATATTTTCTTGGAGTAATGATTATGTATTAAATATATATAAACATAGGTATGTATATATTGATATGCACACAGGTACACACACACACACAGAAAGATAGATAGATTAATTGATTTAGATGTATGTGATCCTTATCATCAGTCAACATTCATTCTCCATACTTGCATTGTCAGATGTCATTTATTGAAGTGGATTTTCTGGGACCAGATACCCTTTGTGTTGCCAATCCTCACCTGTTTCCAGGTGTGGTAATTCTATCTGATGTTTAAACATCATTTTTATGATGGTGATACTTGCTTACAAGCACCACATGTGGCATAAACACGCATACACACACACACACATATATATATATATATATATGCAATGGGCTTTTTTCAGTTTCCATCTACCAAATCCACTCACAAGGTTTTGGATGGCCCAGAGCTATAAAAGAAACACTTGTCCAAAGTGTCAAGAAGTGGTATGGAACCAAAGGCTACATGGTTGGGAAGCAAATTCCTCAACCACACAACGATGCCTACATTTCTCTCTCTCTAACTATATATCTATCCGCCTATCCATATATACCTGTCTATCACACACACACGTACATATGTGTGAGTGTGTGTGTCTGGCTCTATGAAGGTCACTTGTTGCAAGTGGCATTTTTGTCAGTTAACCTGTCGACAAGTTCCCTGCATACTTTGTGCCTTCAGAGACATGGAATAGGAGACCCCTCTACTTGAAAAGCAAATAAGGTTTAGCCAGAAGAAGAACATCTAACAGTGAAACAATGTTTCAATAAAATACTCATCTAACCCATGTGGGTTTGAAAAGAACAGATGTAAAACTGAATGAATGTTCCTACATGTGTAATACATGCAGTGATATAGCTGTATAGCCTATATAAGCAACAAATCTTAGGTGCACACGCACACACGGACTCCAACACATATTTACACATATAGATTTATCTAATATGTACTACTGAATTCATGTGTATGTATGTAAGCATGTGTGTGGTAATCTCCATGTAAGTAAGTGTGTAAAATAACATGTAAGATGTCTATGCCTGCAAATGCAATGTACATTTCGAGTTCCTTGTTCCAGTTCTACCATTCTCTTTTGTTTGACTGTTTTCACGCCCGAAACACTTTTGTTGAAATCAACACTGCATTAATTGTTGCAGTTTAAACAAACTGTACAGACAAGTGATACAAATGGCTGAATCTTTATGATGTGCCTGCAAGTGTGGTCCCAATTATATATATATATATATATATATATATAT
>NC_068987.1:94928889-94930988 GCF_001194135.2 Octopus bimaculoides
TATATATATATATATATATATATATATATACGTACTGTTCTACAATGAGAAATAGACTCCAACAAAACATACTTGCCATATCTTTTTTTAATTGCAGCTGGACCAAACAACATTTTGTTAGCTATGTATTTTTTTTTAATTTTGGAGTATGTTTTATTATTATTATTATTATTATTATTATTATCATTGATATTATTATTTTCCCTACATATGTAGAAATATATCTATGAACATATGTATGCAAACACACACCCACACATGCAATGATTTACCTACACACAGTGACGACAGACTGGAGGTCATTATCAAAAAGAGAAAAAAAATGTCAATAAACGACAAAAGAATCCCTCATGTAACCAATCTTTTTCCATTTTGATTTTGTAGAATATGAAAATAAATTAACAACAATATAAAAAAGTCATCTCTTATTATCATTATTATTATTATTATTATTGTTGTAGTTGTTGCTGTTTCCAATGGGTTCAAACATGTTTCATTGGTACTTACATGTTCTTGAAATTATTATTATTATCTTTTCAATGATTTGATGTCAATAATTAACTGCACCCTCTTGTGCAGTTGTGTTATTCCTGCTTGATGTAGTTTCATGGATGAAGCGAGTGACCACACATCTGGGTTTCAACTTGGTGTAAACAGCTCTTCTGGTTTCTTTGATTTTATTGATTGTGTGTTCTGTACTGAGTTTTGCTTATATGCCTTCGTTGATAGTGTAAGTAAACAAACCTGTATACACATACGCAAAACACACATACTAAACATATAGACTGACACACAAACATATACATACATACATACAGATGCAAATGCATTCACAAATAAGGATATATATCACACAAAGACAAAATGGAGTAAATAGAACAAGAGGAGATGCATGCGATGGTAGGAAATCACTGAAGAGATCAGAGAACGTGGGATGAAAGAAATTTGACTATATACACACGTTTATAAATATATATATTTAGACACACACACACATATAAATATATATATAGACACAAACACACACAAATATATATATAGACACAAACACACACACACACACACATATATATATATATTGAAAATGCAGAGGTCTTTTAAAGATGTTTATTGATTTGACCGGTTTCACCTTTTTTAAAGATTTTCAAAAGTAAAATGTAAGGCGTTGTGTAGCGTTTGGTGTATTTAAAAATGGCTATCATAGATGTATTGAAATACGGTGACATGATCTTTGACAATGGTAAGCAAAATGTTAAGAGGGACTTTTTGTTTAAATAGTTTACAAATACAAATCACACACATACACACGCAAACGTGCACATATATATATGTACTACCCTGCTAAATATGAAACACACACATACACAGACCTATACAAACACTCACACCATCTTGAACTCTAAGACCAGTCCCAAAACCACTGAACCATGACAGACTAGCCCAGAAACAAAAAAATCCTTTTGATTCCACAAACTATGTGAATGCTTTCCCCACCAACCAACCTCCCACACTATTTGTAAAAATAGCAACCATCCTTGCCAAACACACCCCCAAGACTGGAGACCAAGGAAAACAGGTTGGTCATTCCCCTAAAATTCTCTTGTCTACAAATTCTTTCTGTATATATGCTTATAAACAATTACGATTTTTGATGAACTTATAAATAATTATGAATTTATTACACTTCCTATTTTGAACACTTATTTAAATTGTTTAAACAAAAAGCCCCTCTTAACGTTTTCTTATCAGTGTCAAAGATTCCATTTCTTAATATTTTCTCATCATTGTCAAAGACTGTATAACTGTATTTTATTACATCTACGTTCACAATTTTATAGACAACAAAGGCAACACAAAGACTTACATTTTACTTTTGAAAACCTTTTCTCAAAAAGTGAAACTGGTCGAGACAATAAACAACTTTAAAAGACCTCTGCATTTGCAAATCCTCTTTCCTTTATATTTTCATTCATGCAGTACCTTGCAACTTTCCTTTGTTTATATGAACGTATATACATATATGTACATATATATGCATATACTCATATATTGTTTATATATATATATATATATATATATATATATATATATATATATAT
>NC_068987.1:94936312-94942815 GCF_001194135.2 Octopus bimaculoides
ATATATATATATATATACAACTGTTAATATCATTTGTGGATAAAGTTTAAAATTGATGGTATCAACAGCAGAGACATAGGTGGATCGCAGGCAAAATAGCATTATATAGTTATGAATTATAAATTTGCACGAAGCGTAATGATGCTTAAAAAGCATTCACCTGCTAGAAAGAAGAGCTAAAGGCTTAAATTAATCCACTGGACAGTACCAAGATAACAGAGAAACACAGTATGCGAGGAAAACGGAAAGAATTAATACATTCAACAGCAGAAAATAAAATATTATGTAGTTTAGGACATCCACATATCCAGGTTTCGGCTTTTGGATATTTAATCCTTGAGCCTCTTCAGTGTGAACCACCCAGTAAGAATTCGCTACCGCCACGTTAAACCCCAACATTGCAAAGTATCGAGTCTTGCACCCCGAAGGCATTGTTGGAATTTTTAGTACTATGCAGTGGCACCCCGTCCTACTGCTTATATAAGTGGCAATGCCAAAGTTCGGTGCTAGTTCTTCTAGGATTTTCCAGATGTATATTACTGCGTAACTTTCCCGCCTTTGCTCCGGGGAGTAGAGTCTTAACTCTTTCAGTCTCCCCCAGTTGCTTATATGTTGCACTGAAACGATATTTTTTTTGTGTAGCTTCGTTGGATAGCCTCGAGTTCCGTTGTTTATTTTACGCTATTTGCTGATCACAGTTGGGAGAAGTAATCAAGACGGCTGAATACGATGTCCTCTAGAGGACAATCACGGTTTCCTGTTCTCTCGATTTGAACGTTCGAAGGATCCATCCGGCCCTGCGTCTGTATCTTATTGCGGAATAAGTCATATGCACGTGAAAATATGCTCAGTCGCTCTGCTCTCTGAAGTAAACAGCTTCTTATCTCCAGCAAGAAGCTATTCTCTTTACTGAGGACAGCATCAGAAATATGAGCAAAAAGATGAGCAATTGAAAAGCAGCAGGACCTGATAGTATCCAGGGATTTTGGATAAAAACGTTCAGTTGAAACCATAAATTGACTGCAGAGCAATTTAATGCATTGATCAATGGAGAAGAAGAAATTCCAGGTGGTTTACCTGTTGTGCTTGAAAAATGTATCGAAAGGAAATGCTGCCGACAATTATAGACCAATTTCTTTCCTTTCATTAATGTGGAAGTTACTGTCAGGTGAGATTGTAGAAGAAATGTACAAATTTCGTGGTAATAATTACATTTCTTTTACCATTGGAACAGAAGAGTTGTCGGAGGAAAAGGCGAGATATCAAAAACTAATTATTGATAAAATGGTAATGCAAGACAAATCTGGGAATGGCCTGGGTTGACTATCACAAAATCTACGATATGACTCGATATTCGTGGATCATTGAGTGTTATGTTTTGAATTGCAAAGAACGAAACATGTTTTCTGAAGAGAAGTATGGTGGGTTGGAAACCTGAGTTGACATCGTCATCCGGACAAAGCTTGGGCACCCTGAGCATCAGGTGAGGTATGTTCCAAGGAGATAGTTTATCACCATTGCTTTTTGTTCTTCGCATGACCTCTCTGATCTTGAGGAAAGTGAATCAGTTAAAAGGAAAACACAAGAATCAACCATCTCTTCTTCATGGTTGATTTGAAGCCGTATGGCAAGGATGAGGTACAAATGAGTTACTCGGTGAATACGGTCCACTGCTTTACTGCTGATGTCAAGATGGAATTTAGACCCAAGAAGTTTGGCATAATGAGCCTGAAAAGAGGAAAGGATGCGACCTTTATATTGAATATAATGAGTTGCTTCTCATTTCGCTGAGTAGAGGTCTCTATCATCGAACGATAAAGCTTATTTGTTGAGAAAGCGAACTAACACGATTTTATCCTTTGTATTTTTGGAACTATAAAACGTCATTGTCTTCAAAGTCAACTTTAACAGAATTTGAGCTCAGAGGTAAAAGTTATAAATTAAAGATTTTGCCATTCTATGTAGCCTTGCTATGGCATTCATATATGGTAGTCATGCTTCGTGTTTTTATCGATGGCTTTATCTGTTTGCTGTTTATTTATAGGAAAGATTTCCCTTACACAGCATTGTATATTGATATCTTGTGGTGGTCGACGGATGTTCCGCTGAATATTATTTTCAGTGAACGTTTGATGGGAGTTGTTTATAGATTCAGTCAATGACACTTGTGAATGAAACATTAAAAAAATGAATGATGAATCTTGTATCACTTACACATTGACGTGCGTGTGCGAGTGTGCGTGTGTGCAGTTATAAATGACTATAAGTAGGTCATTAATATAGAGAAGGAAGTGTAGGAGTTGCTGATTGAATCAAGAATTTCCGGTAACTCTTCCAGGTTTTCTGAGTAATAAGTGCAACAATGTCAGTTTCGTGGAAGTTTTAAAGTGTTAGGACATCCATAAAATAGAAAGCTTCTAATGGCCTAACTGTATAGAAATCGTCGTTGAGGACCACTGTGGAGATTTAAGAGGATTAACAGGGATGTTTGCAAAAGTTTTGATACATTAAAACATTAAAAGAGAGGTTTGTGTGACATTATGGTAACGGGGCACACTGTCGCCTGTTTCCATGGTTTCAGTTAGATCATAGTAGAAAGAGGAAATAGAGAAACCATTTAATTTTGGAAAGTGCTGTAAAGACAGAGTGTCTCTGTACGTGATCGAACAATTGGCGAGAAGTAGCCATCAATTCTGCCTCCTCAAATTTGATCCTAACTTTTTGAAAAACAAGAGATCTTCAATAGATAGTGTTATATATAGTTTACAGATAAACATAAAACGAGTTTGTCATGACTAGATGCCTATCGGTTCTACTGGTTTAGAGATGTTCCTGGGATGAAGATTGCTAAGAACAATACCAATTTGAATTTAACAGAAACAACCCTGTCGAGACAAGTTGCCATGTTGGTGGCGACATAATTAGATTTTAAACTTAGCAGGAATGAGATAAGTAATAAATGCAGTTACGATTACAAATGATAATGAATTTATGATATATATTTTTCATTTTGTGTTTTAAATCACTGGAATGAAAACGGAGAAGATACAATTTTAAAGGAAGTCCACGTAATCGATGTACTTAAGATTGAAACACAAAAGAAAGGTTTGACAGTTAATTCGTAAATTTCAGAATATAATTAAAAAACATTTTTTATTCAAGTGTCTTAATTTTAAACGTTAAGTAAAAATAAATGTTGCAACGCCAAGGATTTAATTTAGCAAAGTTATTTTATTTTTATTCAGCTTATTTACTAATTTTTTAAAGTTTGTCGACGTTGTGTGTACCTTTCAGTTCTTAGATCAATACAGATACCCGGTCAATTTGCAAAACCGCAACAAGCAAAGCAAATCATATTGTTTAAACAATTATTTTTTAAATTGGTTTTTGTACGAAGCTACACTGAAATGACGTCTGGCTTCATCGTTTGGAAAACTGTCAAAATTATCTTTTAGATTTGGCTATTAAGGATCTCACGCAAAAAGAGCATGTATGAAATCAGATGTTACAGAGATTTCATAACATAGTTGTCAATCCCCTTTTTTTTCTTCCAAATGTATCAAAGGTTGCATGTCATCTTCATCCGTCGGACGAAATTCTGAATTAATTCTTTGGCTTCCATGATTAGAATATTCCTTAAAAGTTGGCCATTCCTGACGAATGGAAAATAGATTTCGGTTTTCGACTGGTACTTAATCAAAGGTTAATTCCAAATTAACATGTATGCAAAACTTGGTAGTTAAAAGATGTTGCCGAAGGGATATGATATGACATTGAAAGGCAGTCTGAATCGAAGTTAAGCTTCTGCCGCTTTGTTTTCGTTTTAGGTAGAGAAAATCTACGTCACTACTGATTGTGCCGCTCACTATCTTCCAGGTTTCCACATCAATGGCTCGGATCTCATCCAGTGCCCAATTAAGCAGCTGAAATGTTAAATATATTGGTTGGTACTGCAAGCCCATGAGGCGTGTTGTCCAGAAGGCCTATGGTCCGCATTGATAACTAACGTGAACTCTGGAGAGTCAGCTATTTCTAAGGCATACTTAAAACTGCGAACATAGCTGTTTGTTTCGTGAATCAACTCCTGGAGCTGACGTATTAAGGCTAGGTCGGTGCCAGGTAAGGACTGCTGTCTGGCAGCGTGGTTTGCTAATCGCCAACGAAGTCAAGTTGTAGGAACTGAGGCGAGGCAGTATCGATTGGCTGACAAGAACCAAGCCTGTGATATATTTGCCCCTGAACTTTAAAGGATGGCAATGAATCGTCCTTCTCTAATGATGTTAGCCCCGAACGAAGTCATTTGGAAGGCGCAGTTGTAGGAGCGAATGGTTTAAAAAAAAACACCCTGGAATATGTTGCTAGAAATTTACTAATTTATTTACTACTTTACTTTTCAACACAAAATATAGAAAAAATAATATAAAGAAAAAACATATCTATAAAGCTGGTCATAAAATTCTCTTGGGAATCTCCAGACAACAGCAGCAAAATTATATGAATACAAACATGCACTCACATTCTTGGCTTTGTTATCAAAGAACAGAGTAGGCATAGCAAGGTCAGTGCTACTCAAAGTCATCAGAGTATATATAGGTTTCCTCAATTTTTATTTAGTATAAATTTTCCACTGAGGAAGGAGCCGGTTTCCAACAAAGGCTTCATCTTTGGGATGTAGTTAACAGACAAATTCACATTCGGAACAGCATATTTTTACTGTTCCACTCACGGTCAATTTCTCTTTCTGAAAATTCCAGTTTATGCAGATTCTCCTTTAAGCATTTACTAACAGAACCTAGTGCTCCAATTATTATTGGTACGAATATGTATGCATGTATGTATGTATGTATATGGGCATATAAAAATATAAACAAAAACCAAAAGGCTGGTACAAAATGAATGTAATATGTCGACACTCAGTTTAAAATGGAAAACACACAGGTTTTTTAAGTGCCCCGGACACTGACTGGCTACAGCAGTTAGCTAAGGGATTAATTACACACACATACATACACACACACACACACGTGCACGTACACACACGGCATTGGTATCAAAGAACCCGGTTTGCTGCTCCTCACAGAATATTAATTGAAGACCATTCTACTACAAGCACATATATACACGTGTGTGTGTGTGTACGTGTGTATATGCGGATATATGTATATATACATATATGAATGTGTGTGTGTTTTTGCATGTACGTTTGTATACTTTTATCTATTTGTCCGTCTGTCTAGCTATCTATGCACACACATACATGCACAGACACGTGTATATACGTTTACATATATATGTATGGCTATGTATGGTGTTAGATGTGATGTACAGAAATTGAATATTGAGAAAAAAAGTCGTCAGAATTTTTGAAAAAAATCTTTTTATTTCTTCATTATTATTATTAGCACTTTCATTCTTTTCTCGACCTCGTCAAGTAAAATTTTGTGAATGTACAAACAGCTTGTTCATTTATATAAAACATATTTGGGGGCGTGTGTTTAGAAGAGAACATTGCTTTTTTGGGGGTGGGGGGGGGAGGTTCCATTACAATGGAGAAAGAAATATAGGTAGGCAAATAGGTAGGGGAGAGAGAGAGAGAAAAGAGCGATCCCCTTCCAATTCACCATTCATTTAGTTATTTACCATTCTATTGGAATGGGTTTAAGGATGGTGACTCTTAAAAAAAAACCAGGCGCGGTGCCATCACTGAAAGTCTTTTTACTTTCTTTCTCTCTTCTCCTTTCCTTTTTTTCCTCTTTCTTTTTCTCCTCTGAGTTACATTTAGGATACAAAATGTACCGTCTCCTCTTTTCTTTTAAACGTTCAATTTTGGAGAGAATTTTTTGATGAAATGTAGTTCTGCATGAAAAAACATTAGTATAATATTTGCAAATTAAAATTATTTTTAATTAAATAAAATAAATATCTGAACATTTGTTAAGATGAGCTACATTTGAAATAAAAAATGTAAATTCCCCACTTTACTTTCAAACATTCAATTTTGGAGAGAATCCTTTGATGAAGTGTGTATGTGTGTTTGGGAACATGTCCATGTTTATACTGTGCAACTTCGATCACGCCTATTTCACTTTCATGTCTTTGCATTAGGGAACATTAGTATAACACTTACAAAATAGAGGAACACGTAAAGCTCAGAACATCTCAATACCACACATATACATCTCAATACCACACATATACATCTCAATACCACACATATACATCTCAATATTTATAGAGACGAGCATTATGTTTCTGATATTTAAGTTATATTTAGAATACAAAGTGTACTCTCTCTGCTTTTCTTTCAAACATTCAAATCTGGAGAGATTTTTTTGATGAAATGTAGTTCCATTACTTTTCGGTATTGTGGATCGTCCCGTGCACATTTGTAAATTGGAAAAATATTGAGTTTTCAGTCACTGCATATTTCCAGATGCTTGCTTAATGGAATCTTGCGTAACATTCACAAAATTTTATTTGACGAGTTCGAGAAACGAATGAAA
>NC_068987.1:94943022-94944654 GCF_001194135.2 Octopus bimaculoides
GTGTGTGTGTAGGGTGAGGGAGAGAGTGAGAGAGAGAGAGGGTAAGAGAATTCACACAAGAAATATCTGTTCTTAGCAACAAGTTGATTTTAACATTTTCGCAAGTTTTTTTTTTTTAGGGTAAAGGTAAAAAAAGTTTTCATATCTTCTATAACTGGTATTTTAACACATGTTCTAAGAAAAGAAATTTTACAATTATTTTTAAATCTATTACTGATAAATATAATATTGGTGTTATTTATCATCACTTAAATCAGTTTGTATGTAACATTTTTTTATGTTCTGGAATTTTCAGAAAACTTTTGTGAATGTCTTCTACACATGAGAATTCAAATGATTATATATAAAAAAAAATTGTGCGTGATTTAAGGGCAATTTAGCTGTTATTTTTAGTACATCTCTCAACCTCCTGTTGCATTGTTCGTTTCTTTGTCACTGGCATGTATTCAAATTTTTCAATATTTTTCTTCCCATAAACACATTTAGTGAAATGATGATGATGCACCCAATGGTGGGATTCGGACTGTCCATATTTTAAACTCCAGTGAAAAGACAAAAACAAAGAGTAGAAATGAAGGTAGCAGGTGGTCGTGGCTTTTATATTTTGAGAAAATTTTTGTGAATTTGTGTTCTCTGCACTGGAATTCATACGTTTATTGAAAAAAAAAAAAGACTTCTTTTAAACCCCATAAATCCTAAAATTTCCCAATTGTTTTCAATATCTTTTTTTTTTTTAAATCAGAGTTTAGAATAGAGACACTCAGAACATTTTGCTTAAATTCCAGCAGTGGACCACTCTTAAACAATATCAATGCTTCGCAGTGACAAAGAAAATCAGGTGGTTGTGTGATGTGCTAAAAACAACGGCTAAATTGCCTAAATCACGCACAAAAATTTTATTTGCATAATCTTTTGAATTTCCATGTGTGGAAGACAAATTCGCAAAACTTTTCTGAAAATTCCAAAAAATGGAAAAGTTACGAAGCGTTAATATGGGAGTTCTTAAAACAAAATTCTACCCCTCCGACTAAAAGGAAATTCCGACAGTATTCCGTTGAATATCTGCCTTACAGCTTTATTTCATCGCCATGGAATGAAGCGAAACCAATGTGTCTCATATACATGGGTGTACTGTCGAATGATTGTATAAAGCCAGCTCAGCACTATAATCCTCTTATATAAAATTATATTAAATTTTGTTGCATTTCCGATCTTCCTGATGTCTAAGGATGGATGTTTATGCGTATGACCGTTTTCAAAATTGATCCTGGAAAACTGGATAAGCATATTCACTTTGTCATGTTTTACCCATTTTGCCCCGCCTAAATTTGTCTTTCATACGCTCAAAGAGAAGAGGAGTAATTTTCTGAAATAGTGTTCCGAACATGTTATAGGTTTTACTGTGTTTAGAGAAGGTCTTTACTTCGCTGATACACTTTTGGTAAGGTAGTCAACATTAAAAAAAATTTTTTTTCTTGAAAATAAAAAATACAGTAAATATTACTCATTGTGGAACCTGGAACCTGGTAAAGCAAACTTTTCGAAATAATTGTTTGAATTACCCCATTTTTATCGGGGTGTCCCACGCTTTTTTTCTTTCACGCATTGCAAAACAATGAAGGGAAGCTGTTT